>NW_020185331.1:1908988-1970724 GCF_003031525.2 Neophocaena asiaeorientalis asiaeorientalis
AAAAAAAAAAAAAAGCAACGAATCAAATGGTATCAAACTGATCAAAGGTTGTCAGCATCTGACTCTTCTAATTTAAAGGTTTGCTTTGTTCTTTATTCCCCTAGTTTACATTTTACTTTGATCCCACATGTCATTTTAAGGACATCCTGATCACTATAGAAAAATGGGGTCTAACTATTGAGTGTGTGACAGAGAAGCTCACTCAGCAGCCCCCAGACCTCTTGTCTTCCTAGTAATGATAATTACCGCAGCTCAGACCCTTTGACTCTCTGCTGCTCTGACCAGGCTACTTTGGAAAGGATGACCTTCTGCAGGGTCTGATTCCCACTGGTCAAGGCAGGAGGAAAAAATAAAGAGCCTCCGCTGCCCCGTGTCTGCAGCATCACCGTGCCCTCTCTTGCCCAGGGGCAAGTCTCCTATCATTCTGTCTGGTTTCCTGCCCGCAGCCTGCTTCCTGCCACCCCTCCGTTTCACCTGATGTCTTGACAGAGCTCAGCCCCGATTCGATGGCAAATCCACCTGAGCTTCCCTGTTTGGGCACTGGTTCATCTAACCGCACGGTACCCGCAAACACGAGGGATTGATATGTAGCCGTGTGCGTGTATGTCATAGAGAGGTTACCTAGCGGAATGATTACAGAACCGATCCGAGAATGAATAAAACATGTCCTTTGTGGGTTTTTTTTTTTTTTTAAACAAAAAGACTAAAAATGAGAAACCCGAAGAAAGATGGGCACATTCTGTTTTGGTTTGTCCTTTTCCGAGCGCTGAGTCCCAGGAAGGCAGAGCGCTGGGGTGGGGGCGAGGGCGGGGAGTGGAGCCAGTGCCACCTCATTTAGCAGACTTCCAAAGGCAGCCACCACCTCAGTTGTTGGGACACATTTCATTCTGCTCGTGCCCACAGCCCCAAAAACCTGCCGGCCCAGCTCGGCTGTCCCCCTGCAGACGCGCACCGTGATGCACCTGCCCGGGGCACCCCAGCTGCCCCTGAGTCCTGGCTATTTTTTTTTTTTTGCGTTACGCGGGCTTCTCACTGCTGTGGCCTCTCCCGTTGCGGAGCACAGGCTCCGGACGCGCAGGCTCAGCGGCCATGGCTCACGGGCCCAGCCGCTCAGCGGCATATGGGATCTTCCCGGACCCGGGCATGAACCCGTGTCCCCTGCATCGGCAGGCAGACTCCCAACCACGGCACCACCAGGGAAGCCCGAGTCCTGGCTATTGAACTAGTGGCCGCTTGACCTCCCCAGATGTCTCACCCTGCACTTCTTGACTTGGAAACCAGCCTTCTTGCTCTGCGATCTCTTGATACTGGCAAACCTCTTCCTGGCTCCCCACATCGGTCCCTCCCTACAAAGGCTGATTATGACAGTAAGATGCAAGGCACATTTGCCAAACCACCAAAGGCATTGCATAAATATATGAATGCATACATTTGTTAAAAACTGGCACACAATACTGCTAGTGACTGAATCAGAGCTGGCTGGGGAAACACAGATAAGCTATTAGCAAACTCGTTAATTTGTGGCACCTGGACACCATGAAGAGTGTGCTGGTGTCGGAGGGCTGTGTGTTCTCACACACTCACTGGCTGTGTTGCTGCTGGAATAAGTCTCAGTTTCCTCTTCTGCAAAATGGGCTTAATAGTCAAAAACAACGCCCATCCTATTTCCTTTATGAGGTTCTTGTGAGGATCAAAGAGTGTAAAGTTCTATGAAGCCTATAAAAAGAACTACGCTTGCAAACAAGATTATTAGTTCCATAATTAGCAAAGTGCCTTGCTTAAAATAAGCGCTCACTAGACTTTAGAACTGTAGTTTGATTGTGAAAGAAAATGCTATTATTTCATGGCATTTTTTACCTGACATTCTTATCTGTTTGCCTCTTTATTACCTGTCTCCTCCATTAGACTCAAAGCTCTCTGAGAGCAGGAATTCTGACCATCTTAACTCAGAGCTGTAGTCCTTATGCCTTGGGTGGTTTTGGTACATTGATAATTAAGCAGTTTTGGAGTGGAGGAATGACAGCTTTCTGGTTCAGAGGGAAGCAATAGAGGGAGTAGTTAAAATGGGCTTAATTCTTGTGAATGCATGTTTATCTAACTAGAGCTTGCTGCTGGTGTAGAAATGAAAATATACCTTAGAAAGTGACCAGATCGCTTAGAAGTGGAAATATGGATGGAAACACTGAGCATGAGGAACAGGTAAGAGAACTGTGAATTTTGAGTAGAGAGAAAACATTTGTTCTAAACATCTCCTAAAGGGCTGACTCCTTCTGGGTTGCCCCAGAAGGTAGACGGGGACCTGCAGAGAGATGGAGTTTGTTTTAGTTAAAGGTATTTGAAAATAGGTTGTCCCAGGAGGCATGAGTTTCTTGTCAGAGGAGGTATTCAAAAAGAGGCTAGATGTATTTGTGGAACTAATGTTGTAGGTGGTTGAGTTACCATGTTGCTAGATGAGATATAAGATGGCATCCATGGCCCTATTTAATCCTGCCTGAAAGGCTCTGGAGTCAAAGTCCAATATAAATAAATAATATAAAATAATAGGGAAAGAGAAAGAAAGGAAAGGGGAGCAGGGAAAGGAGGGGGAGACATGGGGACCTCTGCTATTTGCTTCCTTGAAAATCTTTTTCATCCACAATCCCAGGTCCCCCTTGGGGAACCTCAGACCCCACCCACACTCAACTCAGAACAACCCATGGTTCACATGCTCCTTCTCCAGCCATATCTACGCCTCTCGCTGGGTCACATGGCCTGAGTCTAGCCCTCAGCTCCAGTCACCTCGATCCTTAGTCACCCCTCCCATCAGACCGTCCTAGGGGCAGCTCTCCACCTGCTCTCCTTTAGTATAAGCAAGACAGCTATTTACTTCATAAGAAAGGCTTTTCATGTATGACCTCAAAATACTCATACCGAGTGGGATTTGATAGCCCTCATAGATTGCATGTTTGTGTCCTGCCAAAATTCATATGTTGAAACCCTAACCCTAAATTCATATGTGGCTATATGTGGAGATGGGGCCTCTACAAAAAGTGGTTAAGGTTAAATGAGGTCATAAAGGTGGAGCCCTGATCCAATAGTATTAGTGTCCTTATGAGAAGAGACACCGAAGTGATCACTCGTGTTCTCTCTCTCTCTCTCCCGTGTGAGGACCCTGTGAGAAGGTAGGTGTCTGCAAGCCAGGAAGAGTCCTCACCAGAAACTGACTCAGCGAAGCACCTTGATCTTGCACTTCTCACCTTCTAGAACTCTGAGAAAATAAATTTCTGTTGTTTAAATCATTATGATATATTGTTATAGCAGAAAAAGAAGATGAATACACCTTCTTAGAGGTAAAGTAACTTCAAGAAAAAGGCATGATTTGAACTTCAGTTCTGCCACTTACTACCAGGGGGCCCTTGGGTACATTGTGTTTTCTCTCTGAGCCGCAGTGTGCTCGTTGGTAAAATGTGGATCTCAACATTTATCATAGAGAGCTACTGCGAGGATTAAGGGAGGAGTCTTATGTAGGGTATGTGGGACTCAGTAAAACTTTACCTTAGAAAACGTTAGATTTAAAGGAAGATACCCTGGTCTTGAGGCATGAGCATCTCTTGGTGTGATCCCTTGGAAGAAAAAAACAACAGCCATGACATAAACCACCTGCCCCCATCAAAGCTGCCTCCTCTGGACATTGAACTTGAAGTTCCCGCTTGTTTATCAGTTACTCTCTGGGTTGGTGGAAGAGTATGCATCGTCTACCAACAGCAGCCTCTCCTAACATCCACATCCAAGAAGTCCTTCATGTGCTCCTCTCCGTAGACTTTTGGGATCACAGCTCAGTGAATCAACCAGCCTGCCAGAACATTTACGCTCTCCTGCCCTCCTGAGCCCTGCAGACATAGGCCATAATTCCACGTGCACAATTTCCAAGTAACGATCATGGCCCCGGGGCTATAATTCATTCCCTGAGGCCACCTCCGGAAGGACACCTGGAGGTCCCCGACTGAGGAGCCAACCTACCCACTCAGCCCATGAGCATTGGCAGCTTGTTAGATCAAGTCAGAGGCAGGGAGAGATTTATAGTTCATCTCAAAACACCCTGGACAGCAATGTCAATTCCAGACAAACGGCAGGAGAGGGTACTTGGTGCCGAATTACAGGTCTCGCTTCTGAGGAGCAGCTGGCCTGAGTGCTTGCCCTGAACACTTCTCAGCGTGCCCTCTCATCAGTGTGTGCGCATCTGGACTCCCAAGTCAGAGCAAGAGCTATACATTTCTCTTGCTGTTGAAGTATGGCTCCCCGGGGACCCAGCAGGTCTGGCCAGCACAGACACTTCCCGCATCCTGACCTCAAACAAGCCCACATTCTCCAGGATAACAGAGGGAAAGCTTCCAAGTCTACAAGCTGCTGTCAGCCAAGAACTCAGGCATCCTTGCTTCGTGCTGAGAGGAAGCTCTTAAACAGATCACTGCCTTGGCTGAGCTTAGCGGAGAAGGAAGTAGAAAATGTGATTAACATGTAACTATAAAATGTTGCAGCCATAAAAAGAGAAGGGAAAGAAGTTAGCACGTGAGTAATGGCTGTGTGAATGGCCACATCAAGCCACTTCCAAAAGCTCCATCTCACCGAAGAGCAGTCATCTTGTTTGCCAAGTGGAAACTGCCTTAAGGAATCTCGAAATTAGTACCATTCTGCCAGCAGCCACACAAACTGTACGGAGATTCTGACCACAGTCAGTTTGCTAGAGTCTCTGATGTCCTTGCAGTTGACTTTAAAAAATAGGACGCATCCTGCAGGAAAAATGATGGGGGTTGGTTGTTTGGTTCTCAAACTGCGTTGTCATAATCAGGTGTGACATGTTACAACTCATTTGTTTCGAAAGTAAAGAATTCATGCTGGGATGTAAAAGAGAGAAAGCATATTTGAGATTTCTCTGTACTAAACATCATCATCTCACTTACATTTTGAACTGATTTCCTGGAGGGAGAGAGAAAGAAGTTATTAAAGGGGAAACAAAGACCACAACAGTGATCAACTAAATGGGAGAAAAAACGCCTGCCTTGTGAGGGAACTCACACAAGGGAGGAAGTTCACCAAATGGGTCTAGGATGTCTAATGATAGCCTGGGGATTTCATGTTCTAGAAAAGGGAGTTTCTTTGTGATCATGCTAATTAAGGACTGAAGCTTATAGCTTGGGGAGGGTGGAATAAATCCATAAGTCCATATGTGTGAATCCATATCCATATTATGAACATGCATACTATGAAATATATGACGAATCCATAAGTCTGTATACGATGAGTTAAAACAAATCCCACTTTTCACTGCGCAAGAGAGTCTTCCTTTATGTCCAATACCAGTTTTGTCTGGTTAGACCCAGTAGGGGTGAAACGTGGCATCTAGTTTTGATACCTCCAAGACAAATGATGCTGCAGGTGGAAAGTTCTTCTTTTACAGAATAGAGTCATTGAGGCAGAAATTGGGGCAAGTACTCCAAGAGTCTGCTCTGGGCAGCATCACTGCCGTGGCGGTAGGAAAAACATTGAGATTTGCAGACCTTGTGTATCGATGGCCCCTGCCTGAGCACGCATTGTGGGGGCTCCAGCTCTCCCATCCCTCCCCCAGAGACTTTTGGCAATGCCCTCCCAACCCTGATGCTACATGGCTCGACCTTCTTCTGTGATAGCCTCTGGCTCACACCTCTTCTGATGCTTGCCCTTCCTTGCTGTCCTGGAGAAAACATTCTTCCCTGGTATGTCACTCCCACAGGAAGTTCCTCCAGTCCTGCCCTACCTGCAACAAGACACACACCTCATGTGCTCTGACTTCTCAGGCAAAAGCTCCAAGACAAGAGGAAAGGTTGCACTGGCAGAATCCTGTGTCAGGGAGGAATATCTCGCTGTGTGAGCAGGGCTCTCCCCAGGTCCTGAAGGCCTGACCCTGGAGGGTAGCCTCTTCCCACAGCAGTGCAACCTCCCATAGTCTCTGAACCTCAGTTTCCCCTTCTGTGAAACAGGCATGGGGTTACTAGGAAGATTACCTGGGACAGCAAACAGGCTTTGAAAATTGTAACACACCTCTCCAATGGCAGGTGGCATTGCTATTATGACACATGAAGAAGCAGAGGTTTTGGAGTTTGGGGCCATTTTCCTGGGAGAAGGAAGGGGTAAAGAGGCAAGGACGGTGGGTTCTGCTCCAGAGGCTGGAGTTGCTGTATAGGAGTTAAAATCGCAACAAAGGAAATAACTGAAAATATACACAGGAAGAGCTCTGGATGGAACAGGTTCAGGAGACTCAGGAAGTGACCACGAAAGCCTTCAAAGAGCAAAGAAGAAAAATGGTAAGTATGCGCGTCAGGCTACAGAGATCTATGATTAAAGAAGAAATGTGAAAAATGAATAACGAGAATTAAAGTTCTGCAGGCAAGAAAGGGAGGGGAGGAAAAAACCCCAACCCTCCCTGTACATACATCCTTCATTACATCCTTCTTCCGCCCTGGGAAGGAGGGAGGGGCAGTGCACAGCTTTGAAGGACAAAACGGGGCAAGTCGAAACCACATGGCTGATGAGATAATGAGAGGTTAATAAGAGCAATTTCCAGATCTGTCAGAGAATGTGGGCGTGACTAAGCCTGGAACATGATTTGAGGGTCCCCCTCTAAGATGTTACTGACAGAAGGGGAAGCGGGGGATTTTAGGATCAGAAACCTTGCCCTGGAGGGGCAAGAAACCTTGCACTTCCGGAACAGATATCAAAGAACTTTCTCCTCGTAATTCTCACCTCATTGTTCAGAGAGGAAGAGGGATGGGGGATGGAGAGAGCAAGTCCTGACCAAGCCTGCAGTGGTGGGCGTGACCCCACTCAGCTCCTGGGGTCAGCTTCCCTGCCAGCTCCCCTTACAGCCTGGAAGGCCAGTACCCGGTCCATACCATGTAACATTTGCAATAATTTGTATTTAACACCAGCTCATGTTTGAGCCACATTACTATTAATGGTGAGAGCTGAGGGAGTAATTCTCGAGGCATAGAAAGTTCCCTGAAGAAGCTTGAAGTCGCATCGCAAGGACCACACGTGGAAAAGAATGGTGTGACAGGACCTGAGCTTCTAAACAAGTCAGACCTGGCTTCTGATCCTGGGGCCCCTACCTGCTAAGCTTGTCTCCTTGGAAAGGGACTTAACTACTCAGTTTACTTGCTGGGATTCAGTTTTCTCAGCTGTAAGACAGGAATGACATTACAGCCCCCAGAGGATGATCAAGTAGATGACCTAAGGTAACAGGTGCAGTGCCCAGTGCTACACTGCAGTACTGTGCTCAAGAAAGCAGTTCCTTGCCAGGGCATTCAGGGAAACCAAGGCAAATAGAATCTTAGTTTGCAGCTGCCCACACTGTACCTAACACTGTCATTTAGCCACTGAGGCAAAGCTCAGAGAAGTCACCGTATTCTCCTTTGTCCCACTCCCATCTTTTTCAAGCCCAGGGGTGCCTTTTAAAAGTCAGGAAAAGCAAACTGTTTAAAAGAAATACCAAGTTCCAGGCAAATGTTGCGGTGGGCGGGTGAGGGTCTTAGCCCCTGGGATCCACCTCTGCCCTGTATTCGCTCCTCTGGGGCCTGGTGGCTTCTTTCCTAGTTCCAGCCACTCTGTCTGCCCTGGATTAAACCTTCCCCGTCCCTCTGAACTCTTCTGTAACGCTCGCTTTTGTAGTCCCAGAAGCCTTGGCTCTCAGGCTGCCCCCTGAATGTGAAAAAGTCTTCCATTTCACCTCGCCTAGTAGATTGCACTAATCCACACTGAGGGGCGAACGAGGCTGAACTCATGAATATATCTGCAGCTCAGGAGTACAGGAGGGGTGAGGGCTGCAGGAGGGGGTGTGCAGGGGGCGGGGTGTGGTCACCAGGTTCACAGGCCAGCACACACCATCAGGAGTGGTGTGACTGCCCCTGGCCCGAGAAGACCCCTCCTCACTCACAGACACATTCTCCCCAGGCTCGGGGGGAGAGGATGAAGCACTGGATGGGTTCGTATTGGCCCCCAGTCTTTGGCGGCCTCAACGTTGTAGCTGAGATCAAGGGCAGAGGCCCTGTGGGCTGAGTCCTTGCCGGCCAGTGGCTGAGCCGCCCACATCCGCCCCCGCCCCCCAGGGTACAGACTTCTCACCTGACAAACGTGACCAAGACCTGCTCACAGTGAGCTCAGCGTTTTATTTCCCTGCTGTGACATGTAGTATTTGAGCTGTGAGATCCCATTAGCTCTCCCGTGACCCTGGGGCTTTACATTTTCCATTGAATTCATTTTAACCAACATGTATTGGCTGTGTGCAAAGCTCTGGGCTCAGCACAGAAGAGCTAATGGTGAATTGGCCCCAAGGGGAGCTCCCAGTGTAACAGGAACAAACCTGTAAGCCCAGGCTTCCAGTACCGGGCAGGGCGGGTCTGGGGAATGAACAGCCTGCCAGAGGGCAGGGCAGAGGGTCAATTCCTTCCACAGGGACTAGTGGGCCGTGTACGCTGCTGGTTTAGAGACAACTACAGAGAAGAGGGAGACTTGAAGTGAGCTTTCTTGGGAGGTCTTCAGACAGAAGAGGCACAGAGGAGGGGGTGCAGGCAGCCTGTGGCAGGTGGGGAGAGAAGCTGGAGAGGGAGTTGGGACCAGACCACAAAGAGCACTGGTTAATACTCAAACCTGACGGCCAGGGAAGGGTCAGGAGTCTGATCTCTCATACGGTACGGAAATATCTGAGTGTACATGCACTTTTTAAGGGGAGACTATACATTTTATCAGGGACTCAGTGAGATGCCTCACTGCTGATCTAGACCATAGGGGACCCATCAGAACTTAAAAAAATTATTTATAATAGAGATTTTCCAAGTATACCAAAAGTAATGGACCCAATAGAATGGCATCAGAATGCCCTACGTTCAGTGATGACCAGCTCACGGCCAGTCTTCTTTCAGCTGTTCCTCCGCCTCTTCCCACACTCTCAAATTAATTTGACATGAATTCCAGACATCATATTGTTTCAACTGTAAACATTCAGTATGTATCCAAAAGATAAGGATTCTTAAAAAACACCCACAAGCTTAAGTCATCTAAAATGTTGAACAACATTTCCTTAATATCATCAACTATCCAGTCAAGTGTTTACATCCCCTTATTTTTATTATCAGTTTGCTTATTTGATTCAGGACCCATATAAAGCTTGTAAATTGGTCTTTAAAGCCTCTTTTAATTCATAGGCTCCTCTTTCATCTCTGTCTCTCTTTTTTTTCTTCCTCTTGCAATGTTTTGTTGAAGAAACCTAGTCATTTGTCCTGCAGAGCTTTTCACAGGCTGGATTTTGCAGGTGTGCCCAGGGTCATTTAACATGTGCCTCTATCTGTGTCTCCTGTAAATTGGGAGTTAGAGCTAGAGATGTCATCAGATTCAGGTTTGTTTTTTTTTTCCCCTGAGACTACTTCAGGAGGGTCATAATGCCTGGTCGTCTCCCTTGCTGCCATCAGCATGATATTATGCAGGAAGAGAAATGCTGGGCATTTCAGAAAGGGCTCTCTGTAGAGTGGAGTCTGGGCAGAGTTAGGGAGACTTGGAGGCAGGCCAGCCAGTTGGGAAGCTCCTGCAGTGATCACAGCAAGCTGCTGCCTTCCAGCTTTGCAGATGACCTCTTGTAAACAAGGGCTGCCTTCCTGTCTGCATTTCAGAAGGCCCACTGGAGCTGCGGGCAACCCTCTGAAGCGACAAGCTTGTTTTTGTGACCTGGAGGGACTTGAGAGCCACCTGAGGTGCATGAAGCAACTAAATACAGCAAAAGAAATGAGCCACTTTTATGGCTATGTTTGCTTTTTTTCTGAAGCTTTGCTAGGTGAATTATATCTCCAATGTGCCGCCCCTCCCCAGAAACATAAAATCCCCAGGGGTTAGGAGGTGGGATGGAGCTGAGAACCCCCATCTGTGTGGTTTGCTGTGTGTGTTTTAAATGAGAAAAACAGCAGCTGTTTTTTTACTAGCAAATGCTTAAACAGTGAAAAAGCCCCAGATTGCAATATCTCATCCTACTAAAAAGGTACCAGGAACTTAACGTTTGAAAATGGTTTCCAATCTCTTTTGCGACCAGAAATAGTCCTGTTATCTGTATGCCCATCAGCTAGTCTCTGACTCTCCTTGAAATGCAGGAAGGAGAGAGAAAGAGAGAGAGAGAAGCATAGCATACCTCTTACACATAAAAGTATCCAGTAATGTAATTTCTGAATGTGTAACTCGGCTTATTTTCCCATAGTCTTGAGTCATAAAATGAGACATTAATTTTAGAAAACACTTTGATTCTAGGATGTAATAAAATCATATTGGATGCTGTGAAACATTTTAAAGTGTGCTCTTAAAGGAAAATAATACACTTTGGATGACTATTAAGGAGTTCAGCTATTCAAAATAAACTATAAAATGCAAATAGAAATGTACCTGGACTATGTTTGCATTTTGGCACCAATACCTTAGAGCTCTAATGTGGCAACAAGAATGGCAGCTGAGGGCTTCCCTGGTGGCGCAGTGGTCGAGAGTCCGCCTGCCGATGCAGGGGACACGGGTTCGTGCTCCGGTCCGGGAAGATCCTGCATGCCGCGGATCGGCTGGGCCCGTGAGCCATGGCCGCTGAGCCTGTGCTCCGCAACGGGTGAGGCCACAACAGTAAGAGGCCCGTGTACCGAAAAAAAAAAAAAAAAAAAAAGAAAGAATATTTTGTAATCTCACTTTTGTTATTCAGTAAGGGTAATATCAAGGTATTTCTCTGATTTGTGAATACTGAAAGTCTGTGGTATGGTAACCAGCTGCCAAGTTGATGCCCAGGGACTCCTGGTCTTCATGACTAGAGGGGGATGTGTAGTCTTTCCATTGCATAGGATTGGCCTGTGTGGTCACTAGAATATGGCAGAAATAATGGAAAGTCACTTCTGAGATTAGGTCATAAAATACATTGTATCTGTATACAAGTGATTGAGGTTGGATTCTTATCTCACACCATATGCAAACAGTTTACTCAAAATGGGTCAAAGACCTGAATGTAAGAGCTAGAACTATATAAAACTCTTAGAAGAAACCTAGGGAAATCTTTATGACCTCGGATTAGGCAATGGTTTCTTAGATATGACACCAAAAGCACAAGAGAACAAAAGAAAAAATAGATAAACTGGACACCATCAAAATTAAAATTTTTTGTGCTTCAAGACCAAAGTCTTGATCAAGAAAGTGAATATAAAACCCAAAAAACGGGAGAAAACTTTTGCAAATTATATTTGATAAGGATCTTATATTTAGAGTATATAAAGAACACTTATAACTCAATAATAAAAAGACAAATAAAGGGTCTGAATAGACATTTCTCCAAAGGAGATATACATATGGCCAATAAGCACATGAAAAGATGCTCAACATCACTGGCCATGAGGGAAATGCAAATCAAAATCACAATGAAATACCACTTTGCACCCATTAGGATGGCTATAATAAAAAAGGTAGACAATAACAAGTGTTGACATGGATGTGAAGAAATTCAACCCCTTATACATTGCTGTATACATTGGGAATGTAAAACAGTGCAGCTACTTTGAGAAACAGTCTGGCGGTTTCTCAAAATGTTAAACATAGAGTTACCATATCACTGAGCAATTCCATTCCTATGTACATACCCAAGAGAAGTAAAAACACAGGTTGACACAAAAACTTGTACATGAATATTCATAGCAGTATTATTCATAACAGCCAGAAAGTGGAAACAACCCAAATGTCTATCAATTGATAAATGGATAAATAAAATGTGGTCTCTCCACATAATGGAACATTATTCAGCACTGAAAAGGAATGAAGTACTGATATATGCTACCAAAAGGATGACCTTTGAAAACGTTATGCTAAGTGAAAAAAGCCAATCGTGAAAGACCACACTGTATGACTGCACTTATATCAAATGTCCAGAATAGGTAATTCCCTACAGAGAGAAAGTGGATTATTTGTTGTCTAGGACTGGGGGGCTTAGGGAGAAATGGGGAGAAACAGTTATGGGGTTTCTTTTGGGGGTGATGAAAATACTCTAAAATTGCTCATGGTGACGGTTGCTCAACTCTGTGAATATCCTAAAAATATTCACATACTATACACCCAAGTACTTACCAGCCTGCTTAAAATTCGAATATTACCAAGAATATTACTCACTCCAGTGGAATTCTTTTCCTTTTCCCAAAGGAAACTCTGAATTTTATGTTAATCCTTCCTTTACTTTTCTTTCCATCTATTGTATTCTAAGGTTTCTGGTTGTTTGTTTGTTTGCCCATAGCAGCCAGCATGTTTGCAGTGGGGAGGATTCTAGACCAGACTAACCATTTTCAGGTTTCTGGGTGAAAAATCCAGACAAGAAAAGTCTAATACCCATCTTCCCTCTCCCATGACCACCCTAAGTAACGTAGACTCTGGGTGGCATGGCTGTGTCTTGAAACAAATGCCATTAGTCACGTACCATTAAAGATCAAAGGGACTTTAAATATCATCTAGGCTGAAGATGGTAAATTGTCGTCAGAATGCTGCCATTCCTGCGCTCATGCAGACATCACTAATCCATCAGGATTTCATACTGACCTGTTTTGATCCCAGGGAAGAGATGGTGGCTGTTACTACCATCAATCAACCACAGGAAGGAAACTAACATTTATTAGATACCTACTATATGCCAAATGCTTTACCCTTTATCTTATTTAAACACCACAATTCTCTAAGCACTAGTATCTCCATTTAGGGCTGAGGAAGCATCACTCAGAGATATTGAGTCACTTGCCCATGCAGTTAGCAAATGTCAGAGCAGAGATTCAAACCTGTGCAGCTGGGGAGCTGTGTGGAACCTGACCCCTGAGAGAAATACAAATTAATCACAGTGAAAAGATGCCACAAGACCACACAGAAGTCCATCTCAATCAAACACGTGAATGAAGCTACCAAGTAGATCCAGTTCCTCACCTAAGAAGGCACAGCCTCTCTCTGGGCAGACATTAGCCAGCAGCAATGGTATCCATGGGTGCCCAGGATTCTCCAATCCTCATTACTGGAGGTGATGAGAAAAAAGAGGGAAAAGGGTAGCAAGGTGTCCTTTGGCAGCAGTGTCCCAGAGCTGACACCCCTGCAGTGAGGGGATCTGAAGGAGACCTCTTCTTTCCTGCCCTGTCCAATGTCAGGCTTGCCTCTGAGGAATCACTGGTCACCAAAACCTTCAGACACAGGTTTTTAACAATTTTGAAAGTTCCGGGCTATAAACTCAACGCTAGATAGGCCACGCAGAGGGCCTAGTTCAGACAGCTCTCATCTGATAGAAAATCCCAGGAGGCCTATGGATGTGGCCCACCCTGTAGAGCTCATTTGGGCACAGGCATCTGAACAGACACTCAAATCACTTGATGGACGAGAGATCTGAGCTGAATTCTGGCTCCAAACAAAGGTGGGGCCGGTCAGGGCACCCCACTGGAACTTCTGCCGTTCCCGCAGGAGAGGCTCCTGCCTCCAGGTCTGGTGGAAGCTGCGTGGATGGAGCCAAGTCAATGCTTAATTATCATCTAAGACCAAAACATTTTTTAAAAACACCCCCAAAATGCTGCTTTCAAGTTTGACGGAAGGGGGCTCAGAGCGCTGAGCACAGAGCAGGAGCTGCTCCAAGCAACCAAAATGGGCGGGGCTGAAGCAAAGCAGCCTGGGGTTTTGCCTCCACATTTCAAAAACCTGAGTCAACCCATGATATTTTAGCCGCCTGTTGACTTCCTGAAGCCTAATTACAGCCCCCTGGGGAGGCGTGGGGCGGGGGGGAGGGGACACACACACACCTCTGGGTAACGCAGGGAGGCCCACGCACAGCCCCATGACCCCTCTTTGCACGTGCAGTGTGAAGTGGGAGATGATGCATAACAGGAAAGGGCTGTCACACCTTCTGAGCCGGGGACGGCTGATGTCGCGGGAATTGCCGACTTTGCCCTCAGTGCGCTCACCAACTCAGTGTCCTCTTTATCCCAGGTGAAAAGGGACGGTTGTCTCACTTGGTGCCCAGGGTCCCCAGAATGTTTACTCTTCTTTGTAGAGAATATTTCTGGGCCCGTCCTCTTTTCTCCCACACTATCTAGGACAAAGTTCCCCTTACAGATGGAGGGAGGACTGTGGAACCTGCTCTGGTTCCGTGTCTCCCCCCAGGATAAACAGCTTTACCCTCAGCTTTATGAATTCCTTCCTTATTCTTACTTATCTTAGAAGCTATTTTTAATTGACCCGATGTCTCATGATCTATTGATAAAAGCACCAAAGTGTCCTGTGTGCATGTAAATCACTGTTAATTTGATGTTACGTCGAGGCCTTGGCATAGATTAGATGCAAACTCAGATTTTTACTTTGATGCTATGGCTCTTCCCTTTATGCTATTCTCCTTCCCCTAAGAGGGAGACAGAGGAGAAGGAGGAAATAGGGAAGAGACTGGGGTGGGGGGGTCTCTAGTTGCAAGCAACAGAAACTGACATCTAGCTTAGATGGGAAAGGATTTTATTACAGGGGCAACCAGGTGGCTTTCAGAATCCAGTGGCGGGTCCGAGGGCTTGGAAAAGGACAGGAACCTGAGCGTACTGGGGTCTGGGCAGGAGAAACTAATTAATAATAGCTGCCTTGGGGCTCTGTCCCTGGAACAAATTTGCTCCCACGATTTCTGTCTCACTTGGAGCAATTGTCGAAGTCCCAGGAGAGAGCCTGATTGGTTGTACTAGGACTACTTGTGTACCTTAGGCCAGGAAAGAGAAGAACCCCAAGATGACACACAGTGCAGGGGAGTCATCTAACTCTCTACATGCTGTTAGCAAATGAAGGAGAAATGGATGCTGAGTGCCCAAACGACAAATGACTACTATGCCAAAACTTTCTAGGTGTTGGGGACGAAGATTCCGGCCACCGCAAACTGGATTAGGGCTGGGGCAGGGCCCTGCAGGTTGAGTCTTTCTTATTCATGACATTGGGATGGCCGCCATCATTACCACCATCTCCTTCTATCTAGGAAAGGGGGGCTGGGCCCCTACATTCTCCAAACCTGGCTGCTGGCGGGGGGAGCATTTCTTCTCTCAGGAAGTAGTCCTCATCCAGAAACATAAGATCCAGCTATAAGGTGGCAGACCAATCAGCGACTTACAATCAACTGTGTGGACACACTGTCTTATAAAGACCACTCATAATGCAGTGGTCTTTATGGTCAAATGACTTGAGTTGGACATCTAGCACTACTTACCTGTTATGAGCCTCTGAGAAAACACCTATGTACTCTGAGCCTCAGTTTGTTCTGCTGTAAAATGGGGAGATAATAACATGTACTCTGCCTCCGTCTACATGTCGTTCTATCAAATGAAATAAAAATTGTCAGAGTTTGTAAGCTGTGAGCTATATACAGATACAAAGAGGCATGCTATAATTTTCATTATTATCAAGTGGGGCCAGGCTGCTTGAATAAGTGGACAGAGGCAGGAAATGCAGCTGGAAACCACAGTACCTGAGGGGAGGTTTGAGGAGTGGAGGATGGGAGCTTAGAGGGCAGTCATCTAGGCTTTCCGATTCTTCTCAAGGTCAAGCGCTATGAATAGGTGAGGCTCCACTAGATGCCGTCACACATCCCAAGGCCAAATGGCCTGAGGGTAGAGTTATAAATTCCACCAGTAATTTTAACAGCTCTGTTTTAAGCTCTGTCCCCTTTACTGAGACCCCCAACTGCGAAAGCCTTCCTGGCAATTAAGCTTCTTGAGGCTGAGCATTGACAAAGCTGGGTTGCCTCCAGACTCCCTTTCCCCACCTCTCAGAGGTTGGCATCACGCAAGGATGGAAGCTGATAAAACACTCCCTCTTCCATCGCCTACCTGTATCTCGCTGGCCGTGTTTCCTGCAGCTGTGCTCCAAGATGAACATTTCAATCGTCGTTCCTTAATAGCTTCATCTCCCCCTACTCCAGCGGGATGTGAATTCCGCTCCTCGTTACATGCCCCACTTTAAGCCATCTGCACGCACTACAGGACACTTGCCACCTGACATCTTGATGTTCAAAACCATCCAGATCCTCTGGAATCTCACTGCGTGTACTATTTATGCCCTCGGAGCATGAAACAGAAAGCAGCCCTCTCATCTCTTTAAATGTTTCACACAGGTTCCACGGACCTGGTCTGTCACAAGATGGGCTTGGTCTAACATAGTCTTTTTATTAATTTCTCATTGTCTTCCATATCCTTGTCCCTTAGTGACTATTCCAGACCCTCTCTTCTTTAAAATCGTATTCCCACTCACATTTTTATTGCTTATTTACTTCCCAGAGGCTTCCTGAGGTTATGGACTCTGTTTTATTTTCGTCTGTATCCCTAACACCCAACACACGCCCACCCCATCGTAAGTGCTCAATAAATGCAGGCCATGCCTGCACGGATAAGCCCTCTGACACTGCTGTAACATGTAGTACCCCTGGTTCTAAACTAAGCATCATTAAAGCAGCAATCTGGAAAGGGTTCTGTTAACCTCGTTGTCTCACTTTGGGAGTTGGAATCTTGTTTGGTCAGTCACCTGTGGGACCCTCCATTACAGATTTATAATTATAATGATATCCAATAACGTTTTTACTGTAGGACTTCTAAAGACAGCAAAAGAATTATTTGAGATGGTCTGAATCTTCACTCTGGAAAGAGAATCTTAGACAGCTTACTGTAAAGTAAACAAGCATAATTATATACTGTGAAGTACAGATATACAGTGGGATTCTGCTATTAATTTCCACTCACTCCTCACCAAGGATTGGTGAAAATCCTTAGCCAAGTGCAGTTAAGGAAATGTCCCTGTTTCACCTGGTTTGGGTTTATTGTCAGCGTGCCACTCACAGATCCTCCTCCTCCAGCTTCCAGGCTGTTCCTGCTTCACACTGCACGGTCCTGGGAGGCTCCGCTCCCTGCACCCGGATTCCCCACACAAGGACTTGTGTCACTGCAGAGACTTCTTGTGTTCTGATTGCAATCCTACACAATCCAGATTTTAAATTAAAAAGGTGAAAGTGGAAAGATGTGGATAGAGGTTCATAGAATATCATCATTGGAAGAGACACGAAACATCACTGAGTCCAAGGATCACACAGTTTTCTTCCTCAGGTGTCTTGCCAACCAGCGCTGTGTCCAGGCTTTGCCGGAAAAAATGCAGTGACCACTCGGTGATTTGGCCACGGGCACGGCATGAAGAGTGACGTATGTCACATATCTGCCTCCTTGCAGAAAGGCAGGGGAGTCATATGGGTGAAGGGAGGGCAGGATTCAAGTTGAAAATAGCCCTGGGGTTTCAGGAAAGTGGAGGCATGGTGGCAGAAATAGTATTCTTTTACTCAATATCAACTGATATTCAAAATCACTTTCATTCCAACAAGACTAGTAGCAAAGTGCAAAATAGTGGCAAGAATTCCACCCGGCTGGTATGGGGCAAAACAGGCCCAAACCCAAGCTTCCGTCAAACAACCAAAGCTGCAACTCGGCTGATTTCCAGACGGTGAGTGTTGGTGGGAGCACAGGGCGGTGGCTGACCAGCAGAGCCCCACCTCCCTCAGACCAGGTGCAGCCGACTTCATGCACCAGACATGTTAGGAGAATCTCAGCTCTAAAGCAGTTTCTGCAAACCCTCTCTCAGCTTCAGCAGAAGGGAAGTTGCCATCCCACAGGAGAGGGCAAATCAAAGTGTATCCTGGGACACAAAATGCTGGAGACGTCTAAAAAGTTGTAATTTAAAGAAAGGGGGATAACACTTTGATGAGACATAAATAAACACATGCATATGAGCTACAGAGAGTTACGGAGTAAATTACTGCTTATTAATAAAAATAAACCAAAGGGATTAAAAGACATAATACAACCTGTAAATTCTCTGGCGCTCTGAACTTTTGATGTTAGAATTGAAACACAAAATTCCTAATTTTAAAATTCCAAACCTAAAATTAAAATGTCCAATTATAGGGACTAAGTAAATGAAGGTTTATACACTTAGGGGACTGTTATGCGCCTATTAAATCTTATTAAGAATGAAGGGTTTAGAACAACATGGGAGATGCCTGTGATGACTTCAAGTGAAACCACAGTTTTGTAAACACGGGATAATGTGTTTCCAGCTAGGAAAAAAGGTGCTTCACTGGAAAAAGCTCTCTTTATTCCTTTACAGAGTAAGAAAGGGTTAGCGTTATGTATTATGTGTACTTACATCATTATCGCTCTCTGCATGTTTTCAGCTGTCCATCAGGCATCAAAATAATAACGGCATTTGTGCTCAAGAGCTGTAACTATGGGTGGTTTTCCTTTTGTTAGTTTTATGACAACTTTCCTTCCATTAGAGTTTATTGTAGCAATATTAGAAAAGTGATAAAAGTAAATTAAAACATTAGTAATTCTACCCTGGATAGATAGCATTTGGTGTTTCCTTTCCAGGTATTTTCATATACAGATACATATGTAAGTACATTTATTTTATAAAATTAGAATCATACTTGTGTCCGGTGAATATTTATAACCATCGACCTTGCACTGGCTGGTGCCATCCTGGCCCTGGGAAGCTTCCTCTTTCCTCTGGGTGGAAGCTCATGGGCAGTCAGATCACAGAGCAGTTTGTAACCCAACCAAGTCTGTTTGTTGCTTTTTAAGATGTTAAACCTGAAATCAAAATAATGTGCAATCTTCTTAGTTTCCACAGAGGTAGCCCCTCCCCCAGTAATCTGATGAGCAATTTGCTTTTGTCCTAGAAAAAAACAGAGAAGGGCAGGATGGCTCATCAAATCCAGTGCCCTTGCCAAATGGCGTGTGGACAGGAAAATGTCAAGGGGTCCTCCTGGAAGCACTTGACCAAGAAGAGCACCCTCAGTGAGCAAGGGAGCGTGCCTGCCAGGGCCCCCCACCCACCTGCTGCCCAGACATCATCCACCCTCTCCATGCCTGGGCTGTGTGCCCACCTCCCCAGGGAGGGAGACTCCAAAGCACTCTGATGTTGCTATCACAGAGACTGGGAAGACACAGTGAAGACACGGATTAGGAACTGTCCCTCCCTCTTTTGTTCCCCAGATACCCAGCCCCTGAGGGCTGAGAGCCACTTACAGGTCTTGTATGAGTTTCCTGGAGCAGCTGCAACCAAGTACCACAAACCAAGTGTCTTAAAACAACAGAAATGTATTCCCTCACAGTCCTGGAGGCTAGAAGTTGGAAATCAAAGTGTGGGCAGGGCTGTACCCCCTTTGAAGCTTCTAGGGGAGGATCCTCCCTTGCCTCTTGCTTCTGGTAGCCCCAGGTGTTCCTTGGCTTGTGGCAGCATCTCTCAGATCTCTGTCTTCACATGGCCGTCTTCCCTCTGTGTCGGTGTCTTCACATGGTGTTCTGTGTGTGTGTCTCATTCTCCCTCTTCCTATAAGGACACCTGTCATACTGGATTAGGACACACCCTGATGACTGTGTCTTAACTGGATTACATCTTCACAGATCCTATTTCCCAACAAGGTCACATTCACAGATACTGGGGGTTAGAACCACAACATATCTTTTTGGGAAACAACTGAATCAATCCTCTTTCAGTATTTAGATGTATCTGGAGGGAGTGACTAAATAGGACACATTAAGTACCTGAAAACCCTACAACTCTGCTCTCTAACACACCTCTATAATACTCAGAAAATCTTTTTGGGGTCTCTATGACAATCATAGCTTTGAAAAGTCATTTAACTTCCCTGGGTCTTAGTTTTCTCATTTATTAAATGAGTTAATGCAGTGCCTTTGAAGGCATTGGCCATGACACTGGTGGGAAGTAAGTGTTGTTTTGATGACTGTTAATGACCCAGGAACGCCAGTCTTTCTCCTGGTTCCTGCAGGCGACTCAAACACTTTCCTTCTCACGTACAATTAAAGGCTGCTTGACAGCAACCCTCAAGAATTTGGTATTCATAAGCTAAAATTAGTGTTTGCAGGGTTCACCAAGGACTCAAATTTGTTATTCCAGGCTATACACAGGTGGAATTTCTCCAGTTTTTGGAAGGATGCTTTTTGGTTAGCTGTTTGGCATTCATTTTGAGTTGTTGTGGTTTCCAATAGCTGTTATTCATACTTTTTATTTATAAGTCACTATTGGTTTTGTGCCCTCATTTTCCATTTTAGTCTGATGAGAGATTTTGGTTTGTCCTAGAGTGGGTATTTTGGTCCTATAAAATAGTCCACCATTCAGACGTGGATATAAATGAATTGTAGTTTAGTAAATAATCCCTTATAGATCCCAGTTGCTAAAGGAGACAGACACACAATCCCTCACAGTTTGCTTGTATGGTAGAGTGAACAGCCAGCCATCCCAGGCTGGTCAGGACTGAGGGTTTTGCCAGGATGTGGAATTTTCAGTGCTAAAACTGGGGAAATCTGGGCAACCTGGCACCATTGGCCACACTCTAGTGTAGGCACACTTCCCTAGTGTCTTGCCTGCCTGTGGATTTATGCTATTCTATTCTAACTTGCATCTCACAATTTAGATTAGTGTAATACATGTAAGTAGGGTTGTTTTTGAGACCAGAGGCCGTTCACTCACGATGTAAAATCCAGTGTATGTCACGCTCTTCTCTTTTAATACAAATGGGTAGTGAGTCTGATGTCACATGTTCAACAAGTTCAGTGCAACAAATTCATTGGGTTCCTCTGCGATTCTCACCTCCTTCCCTTTAAGCTCATTCCCCTAATTACCAAACTCAGGAGAGGCATGGAATAAATAGGTGGGACGCTGGTGTTCTTTGGAGCTGCCCAAGTGGGTATAGTTGAAAAGGTTTAGGAACCCCTGGTTAAGGGACTCAGAAGAATGTTCCTCCCCGCCGCCTCCCCTCTGCAGCCTCGGGTTGCAGATCCACCTGGATTTAGCTCAAGGTTCTAGGCAAAGGCAGAGTGAGGACCACAGCCTCGTGAAGTATCCCTGGAGGTCCTGACTGAGAACTACCTCAAGGGAGGGTGATTCTCACCACCTTAGGAAGATTTTGATACTGAGAGACTCCTTAGATAGTGTCCAGTACAGATCCTCTTATTTGGGTCCACTGTTTTATGGGAAGCAGGGGTGGGGGGAAGGGAGCTGCTATTAATTGACGTGTACACCTTCAGCATGGCAGAGCTCGGATTAGGGGCTTTTTGCTTCTAACTTAATTTACTTTAGTCCTCGCAGCAACTCTATGAAGTCTGACTAACCCGACTTTGCAGATGAGGAACCTAGCTGGCCTGACATACCTCAAACCCTGTGCCCCGTAGTCCCCAGGGTCCCAGAGAACAGAGCACTCCACTTGCCTAAGCAGAGGCCGCTCTCAAACTGTGAAAGGAGCAGAAGCCTTAAGACGCTCAAACAAACAAACAAGAGGTTGACAATTTAAAAATAAAACCAACACATACTGAGCCTGGAATGGAAGCTCCTGATGGGTCCGTCCTTAGAACGCACTGCCCCCGATTCACCCCAAGCCCTGGGCGACCCCTCTGCCACTGTTTAGGTTGCATTTAGGGTTCCATTGGCTCTGGGGCATCACAGCCACCATAAAAGGTGGCCGAACCATGGATGGGAGGCTGCTTTCCCCCCACGTACATCTCATCCCAACTCGGAATGTCTTTTCAAACACAAACATTTCTCTGCCTTATATTTCCAGAGGAGGTGTCCTTACGCGCAGGTAGGCGACAGTGCTGTGACCTGGTTCCTGCTCAGCCGTTAAGGTTTTTCTGTCTCCTGGCGAGGGACAGACACAGCATTCCAGGCAGGGTAAGCAGTGGGACTGCTATTTATTTAACTGCTAATCCCACTTATGTGAAATTGATTTACTATTATAACTCCCCTTGCTTCCTGCCCTGAAGGGCTCCTATAATTTACACCTGACTGCTTCTCTGTGCCCTGCTTCCTGGGCTGAGGGTTGGGAGCTGGTCTTGGGGTGACTCATGTTAGGAGGTTGTTTACACTGGAGAGAGGTTTTCTCATTATAGACTGAGGAGGGTTACCATAAAAGCAGTGGTGGTGTTTTTTTTTCCCCTAATAACCGGTTCCCCTTTAGGTCACCCCTTTCCAAGGAAGTTTGTTTACTATTATTAAACTTCTTCCCCACTCCAAGCGTGGGCTGCTCCAGTTTATACAGTGTGCAGATGACTTTCCACCTTCTCTAGCGCAAACCCGGCCCCTGGGTTCTCACCTGTCTCCATCCTTGATGAAATGCAGGTCAGCTGCACAGTCCCAAAGCAGGCGCTCACGGCCAAGGTGTCCGGGGCTGCTCTTAGAATAAAGAGCTTGCGGGGGCCGTTACCTACCAGGTTTTACAAACATCTCTAAAAGGCAGGGTCTGCTCAGTAACACTTCTACAATAAAGGTCCCCTGGCCAGGGTCTTTCACCTTTCTTGTGGGAGGGGTGAGCAAGGAACTTTTGGCATTGAGGTTGCTGGTGACAGGGCCCTTCTACTGAGAACAGAAGGATCCATCCTGGCCCCCTGCGGACACCCCCATATCGAGCTCCTGGCCTGAGCAGACAGTGGGGGTGATGGTCTGAAGATCTGGTTCTAGCCTTCTGGAGACACTGCCCCATTCCTAAGTCGCTTCCATCTCCGAACAGCTCATTTGGGTGCCTAGGAGAAGCCGAGAGAAGGCAGCCACAAAGCTTGCCTTGGAGGGGCGCTGCCAACATGTGAATGTGGTCACTTAAACAAGTGAAGGAACTGGTCACCTTCCAAGTTGTATACAGTGTCTTCTCAAATAAACCTCGTGTTGGCTGTAGAATGAAATCAGCCTTCGGCCAGGCTTGAGCCTTCTGTCCTGCCTATTTCCCATCATTGCTTTTCACAAATCCTCTTCCCAGCCAACAGCGTGCTCCTGAGCTCTCTGCCCATTGCTACCTCCTTGCCTTTGCCGCGTGGCACACTGGAGGACTACAATGCCCTCCTCATCCTTTTCAACCACCAAGTCTGGAGTGACCTCACTCTAGCTCAGGTCCCCTCTGCTGGAAGAAATACTCCCTGACCCTACTTGTCCACAGGCAGCTCTCTCTCCATCAGATTCCACTAGTGTGCTCGGTACAGGTTCATATGGCACTGGAGATGTTAATAATCCTTACATGCATGTTCTCTGCCTTCCCCCAGTGCCCTGTGGATACTGTGAGACTAGGGACTATTGCTTCACATTCGTGAGCAGCCCTTCACATAAGCAGGCCAACAATGAATGAGACTTGATGATGATACAATCAGTTATCTACTAGTCAGACCCAGAGTGTAGCTTCTTGCTTAGAAACTGCTTTTGGTGTCAGAAAGACCTCACTTCTAATCTTGACTGTGTCAACTCCCAGCTTTATGACCTTAGGCAAAAGCTATTTAACTTCATTGGACTTGTTTTTCATCTGTGAAAACAGACACCCAGTGGAATTGGCTCTCGGGTTTGTTGTGGATTTAAACGAAGTAACACATGTGAAATGCATGGTTGGTGCATTGGCTGGCACCGAATCAGGTCTCAATAAACAGCAACCGTTATTATTATCTGATTCTTTTTTGGGCTGGTGCCCAGGTATCTCTGCTACAGCAAGACTCAGCAAATAGCAAATTAATGGAGATGTTGGTTTTAGGGGAGGCATCCTAGTGAGAATGTTGAAGTGAGGCCTGGAGATGCAACAAGGAGAGAAATCAGGGGTTAAGCCAACCCTATTTCTCCCAACTTTTCAACCACCTGCAGACAGACTAGCTCTTAGCCGATTCTCCAGATATTGCAGAGTTTTTCCAGAGGCAGGTGAAGAGTGACTATGTGTGACTCTGAAGACCTGTACTTGTCACCTGACCTTGAACATAACAAACAGCCCGTGAGGAAGGTAGCTCCAATTACAGTCGTGGACTTGGAAGAGCTCTCTTAAGGCAGGTTGATTTATTGGACCAGAAATTCAGCTGAACAGCCCATGCGCAGCATCTGTCTTTGGCAAACTGCCCTGCCTGCTTCCTTCTCTCTTGCTCTGATATATTGATCTGTATGTGTGAGTTGGTGCAGTTTATTGTAGAGGTCTGTGTGTGTGCTACTGTCCCAGGATGGAAGCTCCTGGCTTGGGGGCCCTCTGTCTGAGGGATCGCCAAGCCTGAATCTAGAAGGTCTCTTGCTCCATTTCTTCATGTGGTAGCTTAATTTCATTCGTCTGCTTCAGGTGGGCCCAGAATGTTCCAGACTTCCTCTCACTCTGTCTGGCCTTCTGTTTCTGAGTGCAGTAACGTGTCATTTTGCAAGGAAGGAAGAAACCTAGTCTTCGTTGTGTGCCTTGTGCCAGGCAAAACATCACTATCCCCATCAGTCAAAAAAAACTGAGACTCAGAAGTGTTAAGGAACTTTCCCAAGGTCAAATGGCAGTAGAGCCAAGATCCATGCCCAGATGTGTCTGAGTGATGACCTCAGTGATGGCAGACTCCAAGCTTAGTCCTGCTGGGGGACAAATGGCCAGCCATTACAGGAGGGACATCTAGATCACAGGGTCACCTTAAATAGAAATACTCTGAAATGTAGGGTCACAATTTCCATTCATGTCATCAGACATATTTTATACCCACCATGTGCATGGCTGTTTGCCCTCCCTTGTACTATCTATTGCTGTGTAACAAACCACCACAAACTTAGCAGCTTAATACCCATTTATTATCCCACAGTTTCTGCCGGTCAGGACTCCAGGCAGGTTTAGCTGAATCCTCTGCTTAGGGTCTCATAATGCTGCAATCAAGATGCTGCCCAGGGCTGCACTGTCCTCTGCAGGCTCGACTGGGGATGGATCCGTTTCCCCGCTCACAGGCCTGTTGGCAGCATTCGGGTCCTTGAGGTTGGAGGACTGAGAGCTTGTTTTTTGCTGGCTCTTAGTTGGAGGCTGCTCTCAGGTCCTACAGGCTGTTTTCCATGTGGGGATTCCCAGTGTGGCCACCTGTTTCCTCACAGCCAGCCCAGGAGAGAGAGTTTCCTGCAAGATGGGCGCTACCATCTTGTGTGACATAATCACATACATCCCATCACCTTTGTCATAGTCTGTTGGTTAGAATCAAGTCACAGGTCCTGCCCACACTCAAGGGGAGAGAGTCACACCAGGGCATGGACACAAGGAAGCAGAGATCATGGGCTGGGGGCACCGTGGGGGTCTGCCCACCACATCCCTCTTGTCCTTTCCCTGTTCTTTCTTTCTCTTTTTCTTCATTTCACCATCATCCTCATCTAGACTCAGACCTAGGGCTTTGCCAGTAAGAGCTTTACAGCAATGACATTAACAAGTAATATGACATAATGCTGCAATCAAGGGTGTGCCAGGCACCAAGCTAGTTTTCTTTTTAACTTTCTCTTAAAGTATAATAGACACACAGAAATCTGCAACATCCAAAGTGGAGAGTTCGATGAATTTGTTTGAGACCGAGCATACCCGTGTAACCATCCCACAGATCAAACAGCAGGATATTACCAGCACCCCAAGGCCCTCTGCAAGCTCCCTTCCAGTCCCTACACCCTCAAAGGTAAATCTCTAACAGCATAGATGATCTCTTCCTGTTTCTGTACATTTTATAAATGGCGTCCTTCAGCCTGTGTTACTTTACGTCTGGCTTTCTTGACTCAGCATCTGTGGCATGCGGTTCTAGGTTGTTCGTTCTCATGGCTGAACAGGATCCCCTTGTGTGAATATACCACAATTTGCTTATCTGGTCCACTGTTGATGGGCACTGAGTTGTCGCCAGTTTGGAGGTGTTACAAATGGTGCTGCTGTGAGCAGTGTATTATGTACCTTTTGGTGAACACCTGTAAGCATTTCTGTTGGAAATCTCCGTGGGAGTGGCATTGCTGGGTCGTAGGGTGTGCATATTTCCATGGGCTATGTTTCTATATAGAATCCTCACATCCCCTCTGTGAGGAAGTCGTCATCATCCCCTTTATGCATGACAACATTTGAGCCAGACCCGCACTTCTTCCAGAGCTCCTGAAAGATTAGACCGGAGGAAAGGCACAGTGGAGAAAGTGTAGGTCTGGCTCTAATGCTTTTTCACTATCGGCAACCCTCTTTATTACTTTTGTTTAAGAGATCCATCGTTTTGGAAGAGTTCTGCACATCCAGCTACCAAGCAAATGTCGTTTGTTCACTATCATTTAATTCATCTTCCAATTCTCTTATTAGTCAAAGACATATCTAACCAGCTGCAGTGTGGCTGATCCAACAACATGTATAACAGAACTGATATAATTTCAGAAAAAGACAAAGGAAGTCCTGGTTTGGGTTCACCTCTGTAGCCTCCTTATAAGAACACAGGGTTTCTAAAGGGCTGTGGAAACGCTGACAGTCTGCTGTCCTTCCCCTTGTGATGTGAGGGAACTCCAGGTGATGGAGATCCCCAGCCCTCCACTAAGGAAATCTAAAACCCAGACCCTGTCTGAAATCCTCTGATTCATGATCAATAAATATACATTAGTGCATAAGTAATTCACAAATCATTCAGACTAGACCTAGATCATCTTTTCAAACAAAATTTCAAAGCCCCAACCATTTATTATGGGCTTATTCTTAAACTAAGATAGGTTATAAGGAGATAGGAAGGAACACTTTCCAAACTGCCACCAAGTGGCCAGAAAGACTCAGGCTATTGCTTACATGTGGGAGTACTAGGTTCTTTCCCCTTTGTTTCTGTTCTTCTCCATCTCTGTTTCTCTTTCTCTGTCTCTCTCAGTGTGTCTCTCTTCATATGTGTATGTATGACATATATACCATACAAATCTCTCTCATATACATATATCTCCTGTATATACACATATGTAATATCTACATATATATTAGAGAGACAGAAAGACGTCTATCTTTATATCTCTATCTCCATCAACAAAATTGGGATCCCACGGTATCTTACTTTTTTATTAGCATTTTTTTCTATGCGATTAAAAAAGTAATTTCAAAAACATGATTTAAAAAATATTGCTGTTTCGGGCTTCCCTGGTGGCGCAGTGGTTGAGAGTCTGCCTGCCGATGCAGGGGACACGGGTTCGTGCCCCGGTCCAGGAAGATCCCACATGCCGCGGAGCGGCTGGGCCCGTGAGCCGTGGCCGCTGAGCCTGCGCGTCTGGAGCCTGTGCTCCGCAACGGGAGAGGCCACAGCAGTGAGAGGCCCGTGTACCGCAAAAAAATAAAAAAATATTGCTGTTTGATATTCCATCACATGCAGTTACCATGATTAATTTAACTAATTCTCTATTTGGGGATGTTGAAGCTGTTTCTAATATTTTGCCACTGCTAATAACACTACATGAATATGTCTGTACCTAAATCCTTGGGGACATCCCTGATATTTTCCTTAGGCTAAATGACAAGATGCTGAGTAACCTACCAAATGGGTTGGCTTTTGGATGTTGACTTTTGAGTCTCATTATTAAATTTAAATTTACGCTGCTGCCAACAGTGTATAGAGTGTCTTTTCTGCCCACCCTGGTAATTTTCTATTATAAATAATTTTTCTCAATTTTATAGGTAAAACACGATTGTTTGACTTTAATTGGTGAGGTTAAATATTTTTTCAGACTTGCTGTCCATCTGCGTTTCTCTTTATTTTGCGTTTTGTGTTCCTTTTTATGCCATGTGCTTTCCCACTCCTCCACAGAATGCCACCCTGTGCTCGGGCAAGCCTCTTTCCCTGCTGCATCCCTGCCTTTACCACGGGAGTGATATTAGTGTCCCATAGAACTCGGCATGGTCAAATGCTTTGCAAAGAGAACATATGTCAGAAAAATGCACATTCACAAGGCCCGCAGGTGGCTTGGCCAGCCGCATCTGTCATTCCTCGCATTAGGATCCCCGAATCCCTCCCTGTAAACCTCACATCTCGCCCAGACTCTGGACCTTCACCCAGGGGCCGTCGGAGCAGGAGGGGCTGGCCACGGTGCCTAATGACTTAACCAGGTGAGGGTCACGTGTGCATGATTGTGTCTCAGAGGGAGTGTTCCCTACTGCTTTGGGGAAACAGGCAACTGTAAATCAGGTAACAATATGGCACTGACTTATTTATCCTTGTAAGAGTTTTACATTCTGAAGTCAGCAGGGGACCCATCGCCTGATCCACGGCCAATTTTCAGTCTTCACTTTGGGAAAGCTCAATCCCCTTGCTCAGCTGGATGGCATGCAGGGGGCGTGCATGAGGCAAGGCACCCCACCGGGCCAGACCCGATCCTGTATCTCAGTTGGAACCAAATGTTATCTTCCAGAGATGCGAGACAGAGACAGGAAGTCACCAAACAGCAGGAATTTCTCCCCCTCACTGCTAACACTGCTCTTTCACACCCCCCAGCCTCCTGGAGCCATGTTCCTCCTCCTTAAGAGGGAATGTTTGCCAGGATGACAGCTGCACCCTGGTAGGTGTGACAGTGAGTCATTCGAGTTGGAGTGGACATGATAAAAGAGAGGCTGGTGCTATTTAGCAATCAAAGCCAAGACTGCACTCAATGTCCCCAAATATTGGGCTGGCCAAAAAGTTCGGGTTTTTCCGTAAGAGCACACCAAAATCCTGAACGAACTTTTTGGCCAGCCCAGTAAGTCATGGTATAACCCTTACAAGAGAATACTAGGCAGCCGTTAAAAAGAACGTTGTCAAAGAATTTTTATGAGACTGAAAAATGCTCATGACATGAAGTAAAATGAAGGAAAGAAAGGTGTAAAACCCACCTGCAGAATATGATTCCAATTATGTAAGACTAGCTGGAAATATTGTACAATGGTGACTGATGATCTCTGCAGGTAAGATTAGGTTTGAGTTTTATGTTCTTGATTATTTTATTTAAAAATTTTCCTACACTAAGCATTTGTAACTTTTATTTACAAAAAGAAAATAATATTTTGAAAGACCGAGTCTGACGTGATCTGCCCCAGGCCCCTGGGATTTCACAAGTTCCTATTTGTTATTCAATTCTGCTCTCCTTAAGCTAGTGTTAGGGATGGATGTGCTTGCCCTCACCCCATAGCTTTCCTTCCTCCCTCCCTCCCTCCCACCCTTCCTTCCTTCTTTCTTTCCTCCTTACATTTTCCCCCCTTGGGCCCTGGCAAATCTTTTGAGAAAAGCAAATCTTAGAAACCAGACCAAAACCAAATTTTCAACAAGCTCAAAAATTTAGTTGTACCAATGTTGCATGAAGCAGAGGTAGGGGACAAGATTGACAGCCCTTATTGTGGGAAGACCTTGGTGGACCCAAAGATTGCTCTGCTCTGCCCTGGTCACACTGCTTCTAGTGGGCTGGTTAAAAAAAAAGGATGTCAAAAAGACTGCTTTCTGCAGAATCCAGAATCCACCATCAATACCAGCAGCAAGACCACCGCTGCGTACCAAATGCTCATCTTGTGCCAGACGGTGGACTAAACCATGATCTATTGTCTCATTGGATCTTTAGAACAACTCCTTTACAGATGACAGATCTGGGTTTATCGAGGTTAAGTAATAAGGCAGGTATTTGTTAATCTATAAATTTGCCCAGGAAAGGGAGGGAGGTGATGCCCCAGGGAATGTTGCACCTCCTCTGCTGATGGGGGCTCGGGACCACGGCCTTGGCTGCTGGGATGGAAGCAGCTGGATTACCATGGGACATTTGTGTGACACTTTCTGATCAAGAGTGACAACCCAACTCACTTCAGAACAACACAAGTTTATGTGGAAAGATTTTGGTGATGTGACGGGTATGGCTCACTCATGGGAAGTAAGCGCTTGAATCTCCAGAACTGGGAATGTGGGTCCCCAGACGGCCCTCAGCTACACCCGCCTTGCACTCACCCTGACTGCTGTTTGTCTGACTCTGGCAGCTTGGACGGCCTGAGAGGCCATGCACTGCTCAGGCCAAGGCCCCTGTGGGTGGCTTTGTGGGGCACTGGGGAATTGGGTCCTTTCTTATACAGTTTGCCAGAAATGTGACAGCAGTAGACTGGGCCTCCCCAGGGCAGTCCTTCAATCAGCTGGTAGAAGAGGCCCGACATTGCGGAGAGGATGCTTGTTGATCAGATGGACTGTTTGGAGCTGATGCTGTGAGATTACTGGGTACCCCAGACAAGTTTATCCCATCTGGTTATTACATATTACCTATTGTACTAATACACAGAAAAATGCAAACTATCGATATAAAACAAAACCAGTTCATTCGAGAAGCCATAGATGCGAGGTTAACTGGGACCCAATGTAACTTGTACTGTTTTTTCTAGACTAGTGGACTTGCCTGCCTCAAGCCATATCCTGGGAAGCTGACCCAATGGAGACTTAACATCTCATGGGTGAATTCATCTTCCTGGGTCAGAGTTGGTTTGGGGGTCACATGCTCCTGAGGTCCCTAAAGACCACGTGAGCTGCATTGCGTCCAGCGGCTCCCATGACACCTCCTCCTGGAAGGGAGTCTCCCATGAACCAAAGCCGTGCTCACCCCCCTCCCACCCCTCCGTCCCCCCATGGAACTTGCTGAGGCACCAGCCACAAAGCAGAGCAGGGATGCCTGAAGGGGGATGCTGGGGCCGTGGGTATCAGAACCACCTGGGATGATTATTAAGACAGATCCTGGACTCCCCTGCATCAGTGCAGGAAGGGCCAGGTGCCTGGTCCAAGCAAGTGGCCCCTCCCTCCGCCCCCCGCCCCACCCCAGCCTGAGAGCCAATGGGCCAGATGGTGAGACTCCCAGCACGTGAAACTAGAATGAGGGATTAAGGATTTGAGAGGAAGTCATGGAAGTATGGACCCTGTCTGGGGGGGCCGGGGCCCACATAGCTCAGAGGAAGCATTTGTATGAGATGAGCTTCCGTGGGGTCAGTAGGCCTGGGAAGGGAGCAGGGAAGAATTTTAAAATTGAGAAACTGAACTTTGCCGATTCTTACTGGTCTCAAATACGGATGGGAATTTAGAGGCATGGGTCTTACACAACCCACCATGGGAACTTGGAGAGATGCCTCCACTGGGACGTATCCCCAGGCCTCGTGGGGAGGAGGTGAGCTAACCTGAGGGTTGTGGCCGGAGAATTCTCAACGTGGGTGATGGCTTGATCTCCCGGGAGTTCCCTCCCTCTCACTTCCCCCCTTGTTTACCCTGCTCCCGTCTGCAAGCCTCTGCCAGCCCTTGACGCCCGCACAGGGTAATGGGACCGAGGGTCACTCACCAGGATGGGCCCCACTTCCGCAGAGATACAGGCCCCGGAGAGGGCAGCGGTAGCTGGAGTGCAGGGGCACAGGGCGGGCAAAGTACAGCTGGTCCAGGGCCATGGCGCAGTGGAATATATTCTGCAGGAGGCAGGGCCACAGTCGTTAACATAGGAGTGTTACCTTCTCCACCCCGCTCCTCTGACCTGTTCTCCAAGGAAGGTTCTTCTCCTTCCAGGATGTTTTCTCGGGCTCTTGTGATGCAGAATGAGGAGGGGAAGAGAGAGAATAGGCACAAGTCCTAGGGCTGGGGGTGAAGTTTCCTAGAGGCATTTTTCAAGAAGGAAGAAGGGTAGGGAGCAACTTCAGAGGGTAAGGAAACTGAATGGGAAAGAAAAGGGAGATTTTAAAGATGTTGCTGTGGACTCTGAATCCCCCTCACTCTGTTTGAAAAATAGAGGAAGTTGATTTATTTTGACTCTGGTACATGTTTCTTTGGCCAAGACACACAGCTGAGCTTGTGCCCTGGGGTTCCAAGGTCACAGTAAATGGCAGATGGATACTGGGAGCTGAGCGCGGTTCTGCTCCACTGGCCTGGGTCAGACCAGCCGAGGAGGGAGGAGGTGTGGGGGAGGGGGAAGGGCACACCTGCAGGGCAGGTCTGGACAAAAAGACCAACATCTGCTGGACATCCCGTGGGGATGACCTTCACCTGCCCCATCAACGTGTCCCAAACTGAGCTCGTCTTCTTCCCTCGAGTCGGCTCCTGTCCCGTCTTCCCTGCCTCTGTGGATGGCGTCACCTCCCCCTCCTTGGCCTTCAGGTGGACCCTTTACGTCCCCTCCACCCGCCCTCTGCACGCACATTTATCAAGACTTCTCAATCCACCTGCCCAAGCCTTCCGCCTCCACCCTTTCCCTTCCCTTCGCACTGCCTGGCCTCTCTCACTCTCTATCCGGCCCAGCGCTGTCCAGTAAAAATATAATGGGAGCCGCACATGTAATTTTAGATTTTCCAGTAGCCACATTAACACTTAAAAGGAAACTGGTGAAATTAATGTTAATAATATATTTAATTTAACCCAATTAAATGATATATTTAATTTAAGCCAATAGATCCGAAGTATTATCATTTCAGCATGTGGTTGGTATTAAAATTATCGATGAGACATGCTACATTTTTCTGTACTCGGTCTTTGCAATCTGGGGTGCATTTTATACTCGAAGCACATCTCATTTTGGCCTGGCCACACTTAAGGGCGCAATAGCCACACCAAGCTAGTCACTGCTGTATTTGACCTGGCCTCCTGACCCACCCCCCTGCCTCCAGGCTCAGTGAGTTTTTGATAAGAGAAGTGTGAGCACATGCTGCCTGGGGGAGGGGAGGTCCCTCTGAAGAAAGGCAGATTGGAGGGCTGACATGGACATCCAGGCAGAAGGGCCGCAGTCCTGGTGACCTGTTCAGCAGATGCTGCCTCTCCTCACTCCTCCCTCACTGCCTAAATCTGACGGTGTCTCTGTCCTCTCTTCCTGCTGAAGGCTGGGTGTGGACGGACAAGATAAAGCCGCGTGGGCCTGCCAGGGAGTCGGGGTACAGGGAGAGTGTGACGAGAGACCCCAGTCCTGTACTCACCCCCCCAGGAAGCCCAAAGACTCTCTCCAGGTCAGGGGGTGTGAGGATGTCTCTGCCCACCACGGAGCCCTTGAAGCCGGGGGCGTAGGCCTCAATGCAATCACACACTAGGTGTCGAACACAGGGAAAAGAGATGGTGTTAGGAGAAAGAGGCATTACGATTGTACAGCTCAGCATATTTACTAAATTCATCAAACTCTACACCTAAAATGGATATTTTTTTCATACGCAAATTATAACTCAATAAGCAAAATAACAAAAACAGTCCACAGACAAATAAACAATTCATTACAGAGACCTATGGGTGTCAGGCTAGTAGAACCTCCCACTCTTTCCCACCTTTTTACTCCAACCCTAAACACTTGTCTCCCCTTGAACATGCAAAAATTTCTTCACCTCATTACTCTGCTCAAGTTATTTCTTTTGCTTGGAATGCACTTTGCTGCCTGGTCGACTCCTATTAATCCTTTAAAACCCAGTTCAAATGTCCCTTCCTTTGAAAAGCTCTCCTGTCTCTCTGGCTCACAGCTTCCTCCTTTGGTTCCCCCAGTCCGTTGTACTGTAAGACTGGTTTGTTAGTCTCCCTCGCAGGACTGAGGGCAGGAACGATGTCTTTTTGGCTTTCTTCGCCCAGGGCCTGACCCCAGCAGTTACTCACTGTGTTGATTTAGGTTTCCCTGGGTACTCCTCTCTCCCTGGCACAGAACTTGCAGGTGTTAATCCTGAATGGGGCAGTCAGGAGGAGAGGAGGCCATTCGGGACGCTCGGCCAGCTGTCACTGTGAAGCCAGGGCGGTCTAGCCCTCCTTACCTCTGTCTGCGTGAGCGTTTCTCTCCTGCTCGTCCCAGGCCTTGCCTGCAGCCAGTGTGTAGGGCATGTACTGAGTGAAGAGGGAGATGACATGGCAGCCAGGGGGAGCCAGCGTGGGGTCCAGCGAGGAAGGGATGCAGAGCTCAATCATAGGTCTGCGTGTGACACGGGGAGGAGAGAGGGAAGGGGCTGGGGAGCCACTCTGAGATGACGGGACAAAATGAAGGCCTGAGATGGGAGGATGCTGGGGCCGGGCCGATGATCTCTGCAAGGTCATGGTGGTGTTTGCCTGCACGGGCTCGGTGACCACCAGGACAGTCCAGACCACCCAGACAGTCCAGACCACCCACGGGGAGCTCCCTCATCTCCAGGCCCCTGTCCCCAGCCAGACCGGCAGGCTCGGGGCTCTCTGGTCCCTCCCAGGCCAGGATGGTGAATGAGCGCGGTCCCTGCCGTCCCACCACACCTCCTGTGCTCTAACCAGGGGCTCAAGTGTCTCCAGGGTCCCCACCTGTGGGAAGGCAGGCCATCCATGGCGTCTTCAAAAGCCTGATGGAGAAGGAGGGTGTCCTCACAGTTCAGGTGGATTGAGCATTGGTGATGGGGCAGTGGCTGGCCCCTGGGAGCATTGGGGGCCGCCAGGAAGTCAGGCAGCCTGTTGACAGCCACTGAGGGACCAAAGAGGAGGGTCAGGGCCCAAAGGCCTGTGTCCTCAGCCCCCCAGGGTCCTCTATCTCTACCCATCACCTGCTCACCCACATGGTGGACTGGAAAGAAAAAGTATGAAAAAGTGTTTCACCTTCAAACTGGGGGGCAGGCTGTGGGGCAGGGGATAGAGATGATGATGAAGGTCAGTCTTTCCCAGACATGAAGATTTCTCACTCAGATAACCTCAAAAGAAACAGCTCTACAATCTGGTGTGCCTCTTACCATTGATCTTGGTAACAGGCGACTGGGTGTCCAGCTGGGAGATTCTCTCCACGAACTCCTCAGGAAGCCACTCCTGAAAGAAGAAGGTTCTACCCTGGGGGTGGCCAAGGCCCCAAGGGGGCTGCTTTACTCCTTTGCTCAGACTGATCCCTCAACCTGTACTGCTGGAGACCCTCTCCCTCACTCAGAGCTCAGCCAAACCACTTCCTCTGTGAAGCCCTCTTGGACCCCTCCAGCTCAGCGCTAACCACTTCCTCCTTTGCAGTCTGCCAGCGTCCTGGCTGTAAATGGCCCACACCAGCTCCCGCTACGGATATGGCCCATGGGCTGCAGCGTCTTTCACCTCTGGTCTGTAAGCTCTTGGAAGTCTTGATGATCTCAAAATTGTCTCAAGATGCTTTTGAACTGATGTTTGCTGAATTTGATTAGTGGAATCACTCAGAAAAAGTGGTGCCTTGTCCCCAAGAATAATCCCCAAATCGCCGGGAGCTCCATGCTTATACACATATTATCATATCTTTGGGGGACAGGGAAGGTGTGATCAATTGCAAGAACTGCCCCAAGTCCCCAACTCTCCTTGTATGCACACCCCTTTTTATTGCCCTCCCACTGTGACTGAGCTCTGGCCATGAGACAAAGCTAATGTTAGCAAATAGGATGCAAACAGAAGCACTTGCGTGACTGAGTTTGCTCAATTTTGCCTTTTGCCAGATCTGGACTACCGTGCCTGGGGATGAGAGACACATGGAGCAGAGCTGAGTCATCCTGGACATTCTGACAGCGACCTCTCGATTAGCCACAGCCATCAGTAGGGCCCACTAGTGACCCGCAGCTGCTGGAGGAGTGCACGCGTGAGCCCAGATCACTTGAACTCAGCCAAGATCAACTGATTTCTACCGCTCTGTGTGCTAAATCCGTATTTCTTGATATGCCCAGAAGCTGTGTGGTTGTTATGCCGCATTCATGTGGCAACAGATCACTGACACAAACAGTGGAATTAGAGCTGGTTAGAGGGGAGAAATCAGGACAGCAGGAAAGCTGTAGAAGTAACCCTGGGTTGAAAGTCAGACCTGAGTTCTAGCTCTGGCTCTGCCAATTGCTAACTGCCTGGCCTCGGTCACCTCACGTCCCCGGACCTTTCCCCTCACCTGTGAGGCTTCTTTGCTGTTTGCCCCCTGCCCGTTAGGTAAGGAGAGAAGACACATTTCCCCACATCCGGAGAGACTTGGCACTCACATCTCCCACCCTGATGCAGCCCTGGTCCCCTTCATCCCTCCACATTCCAACCCCAGGCAGACATCTCACCTCCACCCCCAGCCTCATCTGTGGCGTCAGCTTCAGGAAGGTGATGTGCGGTGACGCGCTGGACAGCACCACTTTGCTCCTTACCTCCGAGCCGTCTTGCAGCACAACTCCTTGGACGCGCCCTCCACTGCTCACCTGCACCTTAGCCACTGTCTAAAGCCACGGGAAAGAGCCCCCAGGGTCCCCGGGCAGGGAAATGCAGGGTGAGTCTTGGGGGATTTCCACTGTCCATGCTGCTCCTAGGCACTCACAGCCTCATCAGCCCTGGCCCCGATTCTCTGCAGCTCCTGGTGAGGTGTTAGCCCACCCCTCCAATGCAAAGGCTCAGCCCAAACGTGGGATAGTGGCTGTGAATTCAAATGGGGTAGGCAGAAGAACTGGGACCTGGTTCACAGCAGTACAGGCTGCAGAGCCCGAGCTCCTCGATCCTGAGCCAGGCCTTGTCCATCAGTAAAATGAGGGACCCTCCAAATCCGATACTTTGTTCTATTCTAAGATCCTTGCCAAAATTTGGGGTGGGGTAGAGGGGCTGTTCACCTTTTCAGTGAAGATACTTGCTCCGTGTGCGGTGGCTGAGCTTGCGATGGCGTCGGAGAGGGCACCCATGCCACCCTGGACGTAGCCCCAGGCCCCCCGCATCCCCTCCAGACCCCCCATCACGTGATGGAGTAACACATACCTGAGGACAGATCATCAGAATCAGTGGCTGGAGGTGGGGTTTAATCTCCTCAGAGTTCTAGGTGCAGAGAGTCCTTCCCGTCCTGTATCTTCAGCCCCTCCCTGCCCCCATCCAGCCCTGTCCGACTATCCTTTAAATGAGCTCGAGACTCTTGCAAGAGCCCTTCGCTTCCCATTGTGCATCCTCTCCCCCTGTAAACATCTGGGGGCAGAGCTTTGGTTCCAACAATGTGGCAGCGATGCCCAAACCTGCCTCTCCAGCTCTCTCCTGAGTGCCAGCCTGTATGCCCAGCTACCCACAGATATCTCCACTGGCATGGCTTTGGGCAGGCATCTTAAACCCATCCCCTTGTCCCCACTCCCCAACCTGTTTCTCTATCAGTCTTCTCCATCCCAGTGAATGGCACCTTCAATTTCCAACAGAAAACTGGGTGTCAGTCTTGCCTCCTACTAGGCCCTCACCACCTACATCGTCGAGTGCCTCCCAAAGAACTTTCCAAGGCCCCACTCCCTGCTGCTTCCTCCCTGGTCCAGGCCATTCTCTTCTCTTTCTTAAGTTGCCGCAGTAACGTCCTTCTGATCGGACCCACTTCTCCCACTCGTTCTTCCCTGTAGACCTTTCTCCACGTAGAACCTGGAGCCCAGTCTCAAAACTCAGCTATGCTCCTGTCACTCAGCTCTTTTCAAGCCTTCACTGGCTTGTCGGTGCTCTGAGGACGATGGCCACTCTCCAAAACCGGCCTTCAGGGCTCCTGCCTGCTCGTCAGCCTCGTCCCTCCCTACACTCCCCCCACACCCCGCACTCCTGTTAAGCCAAACCCCTCAGTGCCTCGAATAGATCATGTGATCCACGTGCAGCTCCTACATTTGCACGCACTGTTCCAGAGTCTAGAAGCCCCTTCCTCCCTCTTCTTTTATTTGGCTAATTCCTCCTGTCCTTAGAGTCTCAGATGAAACATCTCTGTCTCATGGGGGGCTTCTCTGAGCCTGGACCACGTTGCCCCACCATCACAGTGCCCACAGCTCTCCATTCCACTCCTTGCTCTGTGTCTACCTCCCCCATTAGGATTTCAACCCCATTCACTACCGTGTCCCCGGACCTAGTCCCCAGGCAAGTGCTCCATCGATATTTATTGAAAGAATTAATGAAAAAACAAATGACTTAAAGGCCCATTTCATAAACTGGGCAGTAGCTAAGCCTCCTGAACACCCACAGAGAAAAGGACCAGAGGCTCCAGCTGGAAAATCCAAATTGGCTGGTTGATCTTGGCCAAGATGTTGCACCTGCTGCCAACTCCCACCTTTCCATGGCCCTGGGGAATTTGGGGCTGGCTTAGTGTGTGCCGGAAGACCACTTCCAAAGTGCTCTTATCCCTTGAGAGGTAAGCCTCACTGACAGCTTCTAGCTGCATCTTCTGGTGCACTGGAAATGGCCCAAGACTTGGCAGCATCCTCTATCCCAACACACACACACACACACACACACAACACACAACACACACACATACACACAACACACACACATACACACAACACACACACGCACCCCTCCATTCCTGCTCCTACAGGGGCTCATTAAATCATACCTCAATTACACACTTCACTGTGTCTGACTGCCCCCTCTCGGATGAGGCTGTCAGCACACCTCCCGCTCGCAACGGGAAAGGCAGCTTCCCATCCATGTGAAGGTATCTGTGTGTGTGCGAGTCCTGGAAGCCAGAGAAAGGATCTGCGGGAGAGGGACAGGCAACGGGGATTTGTGGGAAGGGAAGAGATGATAGATAGGTAGATAGGTAGATAGATAGATAGATAGATAGGTAGGTAGACAGGTAGATAGATAGGTAGGTAGACAGGTAGATTGATAGATAGATAGATGATAGGGAAGAAGATGTTCATGTTGAGATATCACAGGAAGCAGGACAGAGGTGTTTCTACTGAAGAAGTAGGGAGTAGTGGCTAAGAAGGAAGACCCAGGGTGGGGTTGGGGGCAGGTCAGACAACTTGGGCTGGAAATCAGCTCTGCCACTTACTAGCTGTGTGACTTTGGGAGGGATACTTCCCTTCTTTGAACCACAGCTCTCAGGTGTTGCTTTGAGGCTTAAATGAATCCTGTGTGAAGTGCTTCCTCCTGCCTGGCTCACTGGGTGAGCTCAGGGAACGGTAGTTAACGCTCTCGAGGGGGGATCGGCTCCACTCCTGCTGCCCCACCTCACCTGCCACACTCACCCACTCCCCGGAATGTAGGGACTTGTCATGGCTCCAATCACAGAATCTGTTGCTAGAGTAGCTTTTAGAGGCTCAGACTCAAACCACTGATCCAGCACCTGGGACAGCAAGACAGCCAGGAGAAGGGCTTACCTCGGGAGCAGAGGCCCCCTCACTGCAAGGTCCAGCCTGAGGCTGGGGAGCCCCTCACCTTGACAGCTGGAGCTGTGAGGACCTGGTAATACTGGGGCAGCTGGGCTCCCAGGATGCGACCTAAAGGAGGAGATCCATAAAATGTAAACTGAGACAGGCAAGAAGGGAACACTCTGGTCCATAATGTCTCTGCACCTGTTTCTTCACCTGTAAAATGCGAGTACAAAATATTCTGTACCCCTAAGAGCTATTGTGAGGATTAAACGAGGTATGTAGAGCATTTCTAAAGCATTTCCATAGGCACTTAATACATTTTACCTGTTAGAATTATTTTGGGGCAATTTTTAATTTGTATCTTATTCCCCCACTTTGAGTTCTGTAAGGCCGTGCCCTGGGAGGCAGCAGCATGGCTAATCCATTCCTCTGATACTGATTCAAACTATCTCCGAGAGTAACTGGGCACTAGGACCTTGAAGGCAGAGGTCATGAACCCTAGGCATTGTAGCCCCAGTGCCCAGCTTGGTGCCTGGCACATAGCAGATGCTCAATAAATATTTACTACATGAATGTTTATTGTATGACGCTCCTTGGACTGGTAATCTGGGAGGCGATGTCTACTTTTGGCATCTGTGGTAGATTCTACTGGCTCTGACCCTTCACCCCTCCCTGTGTCCACACACTTTGCCATGTAACTCTGCACTGCTTCTCTCCCTAGCTGAGCTGACCACCCTGCCCCTTGATTCTGGGCTCAAATGATTTGCTTGGCCAGTGGAATGTTTACTGATGTGATGCAGTCCGAGGCTTGAAACTGGCCTGCACATTGGGGCTTGCCCTCTGTGCTTCTGTCACTGACATAAGAAGGCCACGCCTGGACTAACCTGTGGCTTCCAAGAAGAGCATTAGAGACACCTGGAGCAGAGCTGCCCCAGCCACAGACACATGCATGAGACCAGACCAGATCAGCTCAGCCCAGCTGGGATCAGCTGAACCATGCAGACACTTGAGAAATAGATGTTTATTTTTATATGCCACTGGAATTTTGTAGTCTGTTATGCAGCACTTTTGTGACCACAGCTAACTGATGCCGTATTTTTCTAGAATATAGAAGCTAAACTGGTTTTTGTCCCCTAGAGGAGTGGTAGGAAATAATAGCAGGCTTGGTGAAACCTCCATTCTCATACCCACAGCAGACATCACTAATTCATCACAGACTTTTTTTCTTGCTGAGCCCAATAATCTAGCATCCTTCTTGTACGGGGGCATCGTTTCAAACTCTCTTGGGCGCCATCTCTTATTCCAGCCATGCCTATGGTGACGAGCTCCGTGCAGGCTCTCGTCAGCTTCACACAGTGCAACCTGACAGCATCCCACCTCAGACCTGAAGATGTGCCTCTTCATTTCTTCCCTGGGGCTTCTCTGGCACCACGACAGGACACCTACGGGAACCCACTTGGCACCCATGGATGCACAACCCAGAAGTTTATGCCTCATGTGGGAGTTAATACCCCAGGGGGCAACCTCTGACCACTGGAGGACAGAACCCAATGAGTAAATGTTTCCCCTTTCTCCTCCGGGGCATGCCCTCATGTGCATTTCCTAAGGCTTCTCAGAGGGAAGGACCTCACCAGCCACAGTGGTGGCCAGCTCAGTAATGCACCCTGGTATCGACTCTCCCTCTTTCCCGTTTCTCCTCCTTTCCTTGGGATCCCCCTTCAAAATGAACCACTTGCACATAAGCCTTTGGCTCGGGCTCTATTTTCAGAGCACGCCATCCTAAACCTTTGCCACTTCAAGTGCTCCAGGTGGCCCCTATTAATCGATGGCAGTTGGCAGGCTGCCTTGGAGGTTCAGGCTTATGTCCAATTGTGGAGAAGATGGGCTCAATCACGTGAAGGTGCTCATCATGCCCAGATGCCTGCCCTTGGACTTACCCGCCTGCAACAGGGGCTTGAGGGTGGAGAGCGACTTGAGCCTCTGCAGCAGGGAGCCCCGCTGGAAGGCCTCCATGTCCACTGGGGCTGCGTCCAGCAGAGGGTCAATGGCTAACGCCAAGCGATTCATGAAGGCCTCATATTTGGGAAAGGCCTGGAACAGAGCTCCGAGTCAAGGCCCCATTGCCTAGAACCCCACAAAGACACTGTCCCCATACTTGGCCCTCCAGATGCCCCATGTGGCCTGCTGCCCCCCAGCTGAGGCTCGATTCCTCAGGCCTCACGCCCAGTGTGGCTCAGCCTGGCTGTGCTGAGTTACCCCCAGTTCTAGGTCTGTGTGCTGATGTCAACACTAGGTGAGGTCAGAGAGAGCCTGGGTAGTAGGAGGGTCACCACGTAGTGGCAGGGACAAGGGGGTTGATGTAGGCCAAGACCAGTCGTCAGCCACGGAATCCTCAAGTATCCTAGGAAGTGGTCTCTGTGATAAACCAAAAACCACTGAAAAGTTTCTCCTCTCTGTCCTGTCTTTCTATATCTTACTGATAAAAGTAAGATCTCTCTGCCTGTATTCCAGCATGCTGACTGTTCTTCCTGGGCTGCAAATCTCCCGCATCCTCTTGTCATCAGCAGGGACAGAAGCTTGCATCCCTTCACCCCACAACCCCCCGCAGCAGAATCCACTTCGACAGCCTGGTTATGACCCCCACACCCCCTTCCCTGAATGGGCGACAGGAGCAAGGATGGGCACCTGTGGTACCCGAGGCCCTATCTTATCTCAGCCGAGAGCTTTTAATTTTTGGTTCATCTAGACTCATGGATATACCCATGGAACTTTAACGACTCTTCCACAAAGAAAAGCTCTGTGTTGAAGTACATTGGAGAATCTTGATTAAAATGAAGGGAAACAGCTTTCTCTGCAGCAGGTCTTTAATGTGACAACGCGCAAAGACAAAACCAGAATTCAGCTCCTTACTTTCCACAGTGGGATGTGGCCTCTGCCTCCCGCTCCTGTGGTCACCAGCACACAGGGCTCCGGCCACACACGGCCAAGGCCACTGCTCTCTAGGCGCAGGGACCTGGCCTTGTCCTGAATCCTCTCTAGTGCCCCTGAGACGAGCAGGGCTTGGAGAGGGTGTAGGCAGCGGGCCCCAACTCACTGTGCAAAAGAATCGCTTGAAAAGCACTTTTTTTCGTTGACTCGATCATCAGCCAGTGTCTGGAAACCACTGGCTGAAGAGAGATGCCGTGTCTGTGGTTTTCTTGGTTTTACCCAATACTAGATTAACACAACAAAAAGCAACACACACGGATTGGTTAACCCAGGTTCTTCTTATAAAAATGTTTCCACCAAGATATGAGTTAATGCTGTGCCTTCAGCTTGTATCTAGGCTTGGTACAAAAAATGGCCATTCAAAGAATCTTTTCATGTCTGTAAAACCAATCACACCGGGCCCGTTACATTCAACGACTCATCTAGACAAAGCTACCCAGCAAATTCCTCACAGTGCAATCCTAGGAAAAGAAATGTGCCTTCTCCGTCAGATGCGTGTACTCCCTTTCACCAGACCTGCTCGCCATCATGGCCACATTCTTGCCTTGGGCTGCCAGGGGATGACGCCAAAATAAATGAATATTTATTACGATGCTCTTGTCCTAAATTCCTGATCCAGTGTGTTCTATCCTTAACTGTCTCTGATCTCCCCTTCTTCCTTCTGGCCTTCATGTGTTTTAATATTGATGACCACCTGGAATTCTGTCTGAAGGCAGGAGAGCTAGAAAGCACTTAGAGCATAAGGACATGTCAGTGGACTCCCTTCTGAAATTCAGGCGGAGGCCACCTGAACAGTGGCCTCATGCTGAACACACAGAGGTTTGAGGGTCTCCAGCGTTCACTGGTCTTAACCAACTGTCCTCCACTCCTTCTCTTTGCAGTGCCCAAGATCAAAGGCTGGCACAGACTGGAGCCTTCCTAGGGCGGATGAAGTGGCCTGTCCACACCCTTGTGGCCTTTGACAACCTGCTGTAGGACAACTCCAACCAAGCCCATTTTTTTTCAAGAGCGGCCACCAGGCTGAGATGGAGGAGATCAGTCTCTGGTCACCTTCCCTACCTGGGCATCCTTCCGTGAGAACTGGGCGATCTGCTTCTGGTTTTCTGCCATGTCTGTGCCCAGCAGAAGGGACCTGGGCACCTTGCCCGCTGTGCCCTCTTCCAGCATAGGTGTGAATGAGTGGGGGTTTCGAAGATGAAGCCTCAGCCCGTGTTTCTGCAGAACACAGACAGCACAGGTAACATTTGAGGGGATCTGCCCATGACCCTTCTCTGATTGTGTTTGTGTGACCACTTAGGTACCTGCATGCAGGTTCCCAAGGCCTGTGGTCCTGGTTCCTATTTTTGATACAAGTGTATAAAAAGCCCTCTTGCCCAGGCACCCTATGGCAGACCATACCATACCACGCCACGCTACCCAGTGCCAGGGACTGTACTAGGGTTTACAATGGTTACATCACAACAGCTCTGTAAGTATATCATCCTCATTGTACAAATGCCACAGCAGAGGCTCAGAGAAGTGAAATAACTTGTCCAAGGTCACATGGGGAGGTGGACCCTGGCTTCGAAACCACACCCCTGTGACTCCAAAGCCCTGGCTCTCAGTGTTAGTCTTTAAATGCCCCCATTTCAGAAATAATAGCTAAAGCTGAGAAAGACACAATAAAGCCACGGTCATGTGAAAATCCATATTTACAAGGTGGATAAATCGTTCACATCGGAAACAACTTATTTACTTTGCAGACTCATTTACTCCAGGGTCACTTTAAATGGGAGTTCCCCTGATGCATTGAAAATATGATTTGATTTACAGATATTTGACTAGCACACAGAACTTTCCAAGAGTACATTTACTTCTTCAAAGAAGGTGGAGATAAAACAAAAAGGGCCTGTGCTGCCTCCACCAATACGACTTACTGCTCCCGCTGGAGACCTCTTTGTTCTTAAACCACTTTATTGACATACAAAGAGCTGTACGTATTTAACGTGCGACTTGACGAATTTGGCGTTTAGAGACTTCTTCCCCCAGATTCTTGGTCTGCTCCCTCACCTCTTTGAGGTCTTTGCTCAAATGTCACCTGAGTAGCAAGCTCCCCACCCCCATCCCCTGCCCCCGAAATGAGATCTGTGAGCAGAAGTTTTAGGAAAACACGAGGAAACCAAAAGAGATTTTTCCAATAATTACAGCAGAAGTTTCCCCAAACCACAGGTGTTCCAGATGGCAGGGTTTCCACGGTTGAGCGTTCTGTGGAGGTGAGTCTGAGCGTTGGTAGGGGCAGGTTGGGAGACCTGCAGGATCCTTTCTAACACTAAGATGGGGAATGCCTTTGATTCCAAACTGGAGGAACTTCCAGCTTGGTTCCTCCTGATACAGTGAACTCTTTCCCACCCAGGTGGTGTCCCTAGTTCCTCTGTGTCTCTCACCCTTGGCATCCCAAGTCTCACAGCTCAGCCTCCAGACCTGGTCCATATGTCCCCGCCCTGACTCAGCCTGAGCTACCACCCTGCGACCATGGCTGCTTCCACCACAATCCACACCATCCAGCAGGTGGTATGACCTTTCATAAAGTCATAAATCCCATCACTCCACTTCTCGATTTAACACCTCTGCCGTCTGCCCCGGCGCTCAGGAGAAAGCGCAGGCCCTTGCTTACAGCGCGCGAGGCCCTGTCTCCTCTGGCCCCTGGCCCTCTCTCACACCACCTGCGGCCTCTTGGCTGGGCACTGTCTGCTCCGTCCACATGACCTTCCCTCCCCTTGGGCCTGTCCACCTTCACTTCCCTCTGACCGCAACGCTTTCTGCTCAGATGTTCACAGGGCTGGTGACTTCTTGGCATTTGAATGCTAGCTCAAACGTCACCCCTTCAGGGAGGTTTTCCTGGTCACCAGTCCAGGCTGGACCTCCAGTTCCTCACTGTCACATTGCTTTCTTTTCCTTTCTTTAGGTGGCACTTACCTCTCCCTGAAGTCCTCTCACTAAGAGCAGAAGCCTTGCCCCCTTCCCTCGCCGCTGTCTCCCCACATGCCTCTCCCAGGGCCCGGCACAGGGCAGGTGCTCAGAAGCATTTGCTGAATGAATGAATCAATAACCTCCCCTCACCGAAAAAGGGACCCAAGAGGATCCCAAGGGTTGTTTCAAGTCTCAATAATTGAACAGGATTAATTTATTTATCTGATTCCAGGACTTTCTCTCATCAAGGGAGCCGTTGTTATTCTTGATGGTTTTGATGATGTGGTGTCAGAATAAGAAGGGGCTGTTAAACCACCGTTATATTATCCCCATTAGATTTGCTCAGATCACGCAGTTTCCCTCTTGTAAAAAACAAAACGCTTCTGATTTACCCACGGGATTTCTCAGCACGTACAGCCGCCCTGGATGGAAATTACTGGGAAGGGACAAGCCGTGCATTAGGGAGCAGAGAAATGGGAGATTTAAGGGGTGTGGTTCTCAGAGTTGTGCTCTGGGGTCCTCCTGCTTCAGAATCATTGGCTCCTGGGCCCACCACAGTCCCACAGAATCACCCTTAGTTCCTCTGAGCAAGAACCACTTTCCCACCAGTTGCCCAGATTGTTCTGAGGGACCTGAGAGTTTGAGAGCCCTGCCTTAGAGAGATTTCTGAGGAAAGCAGGAGCAAAGGGCTGGGGTTGGGAGCCAGACGGTGAGTGCAGGTGGGAGGGAGGACAAGGGGGTGCCACTTGAATGAGGTCAAGGCTGGTCCAAGGAGAGCTGGGGAAGGCAGCTGCTGGCTGATACAGGATGAAAGACACCACCTCCCCTCTGCCACATACACCCAGGGCAAAAGCTCTGCCCTCCTTGTCGGGATCCCACGACTCACTGTGGGGCCACTGTAAAAGCAAGCTTACTATCCAGGTGGATAGAACTGCGAGATGATCTCAGCGACAGCTGGGGAAATTGAGACTTGGAAAACAGGCCCAGTGAGGCCCCAAGCAGGTTGGCGGAGTCATCCTCTGGCTCAAGTAGAGCTCAGTCTAATCGGGTACAGGCCCACAGTGGGAAGGTCTGATAGGAAGTAGCAGGCCACAGGTCCTTCTGGAGCCTCAGTTTTCTCAGCTGACGAATGGGCATAATATTGGGTTGGTCAAAAAGTCCGCTCGGATTTTTCTGTAACATGGAAAAATCGAATGAACCCAATAATACTGACAGTTGTCGAGCACTGACCGCGCCCCAGGCACTGTACTAGTGGTGAGCAAACACCAACCACTACAACAGCCCTGTGAGGCAAGGACTCTACATCTCCACGCTACAGACGAGGAAGAGGAGGTGCCACCAGGCCGAGTCACACAGCTGGTAACAGCAGAGCAGGGATTCCAAAGCGACCAGTTAGGTTCCAGAGCCTGCAATCTCAGCCCCGTGCTCTACCGAGGCCGGAGCTGCTGGAAGAGCTTGTGTCTGTGACCTGGCCCACTGTCATCGGCAAAGCGCCTGGAGGTGCACGAGGCTGAGCTGGGTGGCTATCAAGGTGCCCACGGCGGCGGCACCTCACAGAACGAGGAGGAGTCAGTTAGACCTGGCTCAAGTTCTTGGTCACTTCCTAGTGTGTGAACTTAACCCCCCTGAATCTCGGTTCCCTCATCATAAAATGGGGACACTACCTGCTCTCGTCTCACAGACGAGGACAAATTGACAGAGCATGAAAGCTCGTAGCCCAAGATGTGACACTGGTAAAATAAATGCTCTTTATTATTGTTTTGGAAACAGAATATTCCCAGAAAGACGAACAGTTGCCCTCCTATAGGTATTTTCTGAGTTGTCAACGTCCTGTTAAAATAAGGTACCCCGCACTCCGGATGGGATTAGTTCTGTGCATCCTGCAGCAGGACTGCTTCCCCCCTTGATCTGAGCACCGTTCTCCTATTAATGCAGCCCAGGATCAGAGATCAAAGGATATACTCAATTCACTTGGGAGCTGCTAGTTAAAGGAACCCTATGAGAATACCATTTTCAAATGAGTAACTTTTTAAAAAAAATAAAGACAATGGACTCCCCTGGTGGCGCAGTTGTTAAGAATCCGCCTGCCAATGCAGGGGACGTGGGTTTGAGCCCTGGTCCGGGAAGATCCCACATGCCGCAGGGCAACTAAGCCCGTGTGCCACAACTATTGAGCCTGTGCTCTAGAGCCCGCGAGCCACGACTACTGAAGCCCATGTGCCTAGAGCCCGTGCTCTGCAACAAGAGAAGCCACTGCAATGAGAAGCCCGTGCACTGCAATGGAGAGTAGCCCCCGCTCGCCTCAACCAGAGAAAGCCCGCTCGCAGCAACGAAAACCCAATGCAGCCAAAAAAATAAATGAAAAGAAATCCCAGGAAATTATTTAAAAAAGAAAAAATAAAGAGAATAATTATGTGAAAATTTCTGTTCTGTGATCCTCAGCTTTCATAAGTTAGATTTTTAAAAGGAGGGTCTACCCCCACCCTTCCCCTCACACTTGCCACTCTGCATAATTGGTGTGTCAGAAGATTGCCTTCACCTATCGTCTGGTTTGGACTGAAGTCCACAGACCCATTCCCAGGCCTTGGCAGGGTTTCACCCAGTCCTGGCTGGTGACAGGTGTGTGCTCTCTCTCTGTGTCTCTCTTAGGGGCACAAAGAATAATTTATTTAATGGGCGTCAGTGGATTAATGTCTTATTAATTTAAAATTTAGGGCAAAGTTGATGCTGAAGTGCTGTCAGCGTCATATACAGATGGCACAGGGGACCTTTCTCCAAGTGGTGGGTGACAGAGGCACCAAGCAGGTAAGCTAAGTGGGCTCCCAGAATGCATGACCAAGTTTGTCAAAGAGGCAGTGAGGGGGTGCAGGAATCTGAAAGGGCGGGGGGCAAGACTGTGGACCAAGGTGAGGCTAAGAGGAGTCGACAGAGGCAGACTGTGAGTCCTCAGGATGCCCTCAAAATGGCCCAGGAGCCCAGAGAGGTGAAAGTCCCCGAGTCCGACTTCCTGCTCAAGCTGCCAAAGACGGTGACAGGCTCTCATGTGTAATGAGGGCAGAAATCAGCTCAGGTCCTAAGGCAGCTTTGCAAACTCAGATGCCCAAGGGTCCTAGCAGGTTTCCTGTGGGGGCTGGACAGACCCCAGGAAGTGATGTGACAAAGCAGAGCTGAGACCGATCCACGTAAGGGCCCGGCCGGTACAGCACGCAGGAGCATGCGCCTGACGTTGACAGAGCTTGTTCTTCGAGAGGTTTGATTTGTGTACGAAATTTCCTGATCTTTAAGACACTGGGTGGGCCAGACAAAGCCCCTTTGTGGGCAGGCACCACGGAGACCATGGGAGATAGACACACCCTCGGAGGGAAGAATAGCAACTGCCCACTTCCCCAGCCCCCAAGCCATGGAGCAGGTGGACACACACACACACACACACACACACACACACACGCTCTACCTTCAGCTCCAGTTCGGTGTAAATCTGCGGTCGTAGCAGGCTGAGGAGGTAGGATGCTCGGGAGAACTTAAACCCTGAAAATGAATCGGATGAAGACAGTAACCAGGGGTCACCAGTGGTCACCCCCCATGCCCCTCACCCACCTCTTTGGCTCACCTGGGATTATTTCCTCTGTGACAGCTGCACCCCCGATCACGTGGCGTCTCTCGAAGACTGCCGTGTTCACCCCCAGTCTCTGCAGGTATGCCGCCTGGGGCGGGGCACACAGGGCCCTCCCTTTACCCCTGGGGGCTGACCCACACTCTCAGGGTCCTCACCACAGGGCTGGCTCAAGCTGTTCCTGCCTCTGAGATGCCCTTCCCCCTGCCACCCATAAATGTTCACCCCACCCCCGAGATGTTCTCTAAGACCTGACATGATTGGTCCTGCCCCTCCACTTCCCAGCCCGAGGTGACCTTCCCTCCTGCAAGGTCCAGTGCCTCTGTGAACTCTTCATCTCCTGGGGAGGTGGGGTGGCAAGCCTCGCTCTCCTCACTGGCCTGAGGCAGGCAGCACGGTGAGCTTGCCTTACGAGTGCTGAGCCAGACCGCCCAGGTTCCACTCCTCTTTCTCTTTTCTGCTGGGGCGGCCTCAGTACCTAATCCATCCAGCCTCAGTTTCCTCATGTGCAAAAATGGGGCTGATGATAATAACACCCACTTTGACTGCTTCACGGGGTCACTGTGAGAATTCTCTGAGCTGGTCCCTAGAAGGGGCTTATACAGGGTCCCTGGCACATGGGACGTGTTCAATCAATGAAGCCATGATTATAGCACAACCTTATTTTGGGGAACAAATGATGCGGGCGGGCGGATTAACTTTTCTCTAGCACTTAGTGGAAAATCAATAAGTATTTGTTGAACGGAACTAGTCCTGAGTCTACAGACCTAAAATGCTGGTCCTCACACCACTGCAGCTACCACCCCCAAGGTGACAACAGGGATGGTGTAGCTCTAAAGGCAGACTTTCTAAAAAGTTCGCTTGGCTACTACAATGTGCCAGACACCGTGCGAGCATCATCTCATATAATCCACCCTAGAGGTAGGCACCGTGATTCTCCCCACTTCACAGAGGAGGAAACCGAGGCTCAGTGAGGCTAATAGCTCAGGATCACAGAACTGATGAGTAGAGGTGTCAGGAACTGAACCCGGGCGGTCTGGACCCAGAATCTACACTCCTGACACATCCTAACGAGAAAGGAGAAAAGAGCAGCCCAACATGACATTCAGAAGGTGGCCTGGCCCTCAGAGGTAAGCCCTGTTTCTCCCACTCACAATGATGACCGCAGACAGGGATAATCTAGACCACGACAAAATGGGACAGAGCAAGCCCACTTCACAATCGTGTCTAAGCACAAGCGAGACAGGGTCTACTGGGCCACCACAATACCATCTCTCTCGGCCAAGATGAGGGATGCTACATGTGCACAGTGACTGCTCTCCTCACCCTAGTCTCCCCTCCCCGCACACACGGTTACTGAGATGCCTGCTCACAGGGCTGCCCCCACTCTGACAGTATCCAATCTAGAGCCGACCCCTACCTCCTTAGGCTCTCCCCAGATCAGTCAACTGAAGTGCGTGTCCTAGAGTTAAGTTCCTCCTATACCTCTTATCCTGGGACGCCCCACGCTGTCCCCATGCTCACCATTTGTGTAAGGCTTTATGAGCTGGGTCCTTGGGGCACATCATCTATTCCCTTCACCTCAATTCGGTGAGGGTGGACATTTTAATTCTCATTTTACCATGGCTCAGAGAGATAAACTGACTCGCCTTAACCTTTGCAAATGGAAAGTGGCAGAGCTGGGGACAAACCCACGTTGGTATTAATACAAAATCAACGTTTTAAATTACTGATCGGTTGAGTTAAATAATGTCCCCTGTGAAATGTTCAAGTAAAACTGCTGTGTCAGGAAAAGTCTTCAGATTTAACACAGGTCTCCTGCCTCTCCATGTTGCTGAGCCCCCTGCATGGATATCCTAGAGCAGCCGCTGCTTCAGGAAGATGCTCCATGTTAGGCTTGTGGCCTGAAGCCCTGTAGCACACACTGTGGTCTCCGAGGGGTACATGGACTCTGGTCTGAGAAGCACAGCCTTAGGGTAACCCTGGCCTGGCTCAGCTTGGGACCCAGAAGCCACCTGTGCTGGGTCAGGGCCCCGCTTCCTCTTCTAGGTTGGCTTCCTCGCTGTCTCCAGGGCACATTTTGGACCGTGTATAGCTGCTGTGTTCCCCAGGTTGGTACCTGGCCTAAACCTAGCTGGGGAACATGGGGTCTGTACACAAGGACAGCCCACTACCTGGAGTCAAAGGCCCCCCAGCCCCAGTTACCTGACCCTGCAAGCTCCAACCTGCCTCCCAGGCTATGCCCATTACACACTTTCCCAGCTATTTATCACCTTGCTTTTGAAAGGTCATGGGGGAAACCTATGAGCATTAAGGAGAGGAGAACAAGGGAGCCCCTGATATCCTCCTTAGCAACTGCAGATGTCCATTCGAGCCAGCTGCTGGTCAGCACCAGGGCGTGAGGACTAGCCGGCCTTTCCTTCTCCCCCTCGGCATTCACCCTGTGGCTTCCTTACACTCCTGCTGAGGGCCACACACCCAGGGACCAGTGAAGCGGGGCAGAGCGGGAGGGACTCACAGCCACCAGCCCGTTGTGTCCTGCAACGAGAAGGAGGAGGGGGGAGGAAAGCGACAGTGGTCAGCGGGCAGACAGACACATTCCTTGAGGAGTGTGGCCACCCACCCCTGTCATCATGCCCATGAAGATCCTGGAGAGGTGGCAGAACTTGGGGGACCCCCTCACCTGTACCTCGATGTTGGAACAGCATCTAGCTCAATGCTGTAAGACACCAGTCTTTGGGGAGTCAGAAAACCCCGGTTCTTGCCCTGAACTGAAAAAAGTCCTGTCACCCTGGCTTGGCCAGTGGCTCATGCTGGAGTGGGGACAAGGAGAAATCCACAGTCATTAGTTGAAAACTATCCCACGAAGCCTCGCATTGCTGGGCTTCTGGCACTTGGGGACGAGTGGGTGACTGTCAGAGGGAGTGTGACAGTTGACTTAGCAGGGAAGAGAGGGAGGCGAGGCTGTACGATGATGCCAGACGTCCCTGGCTGGCATGGAATCACCAGCCGTCCGGGTGAGCGCTGGTCCTGTGGACAGTTGCTGCCAGGCATGGCTTGTTGTGCCCAAGCGTGGCTCACAACAGTGCCCCAGAAGGGGCGTCTTTGTCAATTCCTAGTGTTCCCCAAATAAAACAGGAACAGCTCAAAATGAATGAAACACATACGGCTTTGACGTGCACTAGAGTAGCTCAGCGTGCTTCAGGGGTGCCAGCTGACTGGGCAGATTTGTCTACTATAGAGTTTCTTTCCAAAAATTTTAGGCAGGCTGCCCCTGGGGTAGGAGCCCTGAAACTTGGCTTGGGATCCGATGTTCCACACCAAGCCCACTGCTAGCAAGTGCCTCTCCAGCTCTGAGAAGCTTCAGGATCACATGAGAACTCGAGTAAACACCGATTCCCCAACCCCTCCCCAGAATCTACTCAGCAGGTTGGGGGCGTGGACCAGGATGTACTTCACAGAAGCTCCCCGTCATTCTGATGCAGGTGGTCTCAGACCCACAGGCCGAGCACATGGGGCCCTGGGGTTGGGGCCTCCCCTTTCCTTGGTCTCAGAATAAAATGCAGCAGCTGGAGAAGTCCTCGATGGGCGGAGAACGGGCCCTGGTTGCTTTCAGGGAGGGGGGCCAGGCCTCCCCTGGGACACATGGGACATGCTTCTCTTTGGTGGTGGGACGTCACTCTGAGTCTTCAAAGATGCCAGAAGGTAACTATGTTCTCTGAGTGCCAACCTGAACCCAGCGTTGACTCTAATAAAAGTCTCAGCCATTAAACTGACAAACATCCACAAATAGGAGGCAGCAATGACCCACATGATGGATTTCTCATGGCTGAGTTGGTTTTGTTTTACATTTTCCACATAAAGACCTGCCAGAATTTTCTAGGTCATTGAGCCAATTTATCATCCATTAAAGGAATCTCTGAAACGGAGTTTTTTAAACCTCTTTGACCGTGATCTGAGGAAGAAATGCATTTTACTCTGTGACCTGACACCCCCACACACAAATAAATGTATTTCACAGAAACAAAAGTTTCAGGAACTAATATTAAATCATCATGTGATAAGCATGTGATGATCTACTTGATTACATTTCATTTAAAAATTCTGATTGATATAGTACTATTTTTAATATGTTTTTGATAATTTTCTTAAGAAAGTTTCAAAAATATGATGGAAGGGAATCATGAATGGATGGATTGCAGCCTGAAATTTGGAAAGCCCTGCTCTCAAATACATATGGCAAATTAAAGGCAGACTGTCCTGGGCTCATTCTGGCTTCTGCTGTCTTCCTCACATGTAAAAACAGAGGGCCTGCCAGACCTGCAGTGTTGAAGGGAGGATAACCAGTAATGCAGGGAAAGCACCTGTCCCTTAGCAGACAATAAAAGGTAGCTGCCTCTTAATCAGCGCTGATCATAAATCTCGGAAAACTAATAAAAGCTTCCAGGCAACAAAGTCCAGTTCAGTCAACACATGTAAGCCCACAAATGCACAAACAGACCTCAAAGGGCAAAGGTCGAGGATCCAACAGCCCAAGTTCCTCTGCCCTCCCCCACTCCCCTACCCCTAGTCCTGGCCGAGCCTTCCTGTGGCTTCTGGTGACCTCTCCTTTCCCCTTGAAGGAGTCTTAAGCTGTGGGCTCGGGCTCAGCTTATCTCCAGGCCAGACTGCAGGGTTCCTTATGCAGCAGGCACGGGGCAGCTCTGGAGAGAAGCTGCTCTGAACGTGGGTTCTTGAATGTGTGGGCTACAGATGCCTCCATCAGATCCATTCCAAGTGTTGGTTAGATGTGCTGACTTCCTCAGAATCCTACTCACCAGGTAGGGGGTCCAGGAGCTGCATTTTAACAAGTTCCTTGGGTCATTCTTAGGCAAAGTTAGTCAAATGACTAAATCAGGGTCCTCTTTTAAGGTGGCTCCCAGTGTGGCTTCAGGGAGCAGAGATAATCTTTATCTTAGAAGATGCCACTGTGTTCCTCACTCAGGCTGGAAATGCCTTCAAACCAGCAATTAGAGAAGCAATGTCAAAGAAAAACTCAGGCCTGAGACTCACACACTTGTGGCAATTCACCCAGGTATCTATCTGGGGACCTACGATCAACCCTCTCTGCCAAGAGACAGCAGGGCTGGGCTGTCGCCAAGGGCAAGAAAGGTGGGAGGCACTTCCACTTCCGGAGCCCAGTCAGGGGGGCTGGAGCAGGAGTCCCCCAGCCCTGGAAGTTGGTGAGATAGTTGTCAAACGCAGCCCCTGGTAAAAAATTAAATCACATCAACTTACAATGAAATAATTATATTAAAAACAAAGGTAATAAATACTCAAAGCTTGTCACTTCCTAATTGTTTTACTTTGCTTTAACGGTTGGCTATGCTTTCACGGTTATTTACCTCTATAGACCCATAGAGGGGCCATGCTACATGACGATCCTTGGCTGCATCTCTCTCCCAAATCCACCTTTGGTGACATCATATTGGTAACTTTGAAAAAGGCCACAGTAGGAGTATTCACACTATGGAAATCTGCAGACATTACACACCAGGGCTTGAGTTATTATGTTTTCGGTTGTTAGACTTAAGAAAGTGATGGAGAACCTGCTAATAAAGTAGATTAAACTTGTGTCTGTAGCTGTTACATTGTGAAATGGTGCAAAAAATTGAGGAACTGTTCTTCCAGTGTTTGAAAAACATTATCTGATTGAGCAAAGTCATTCCCGTCGTTGAAGAAGGAGTGACGTTCAGACACAAATCTTTGTTTCACTTTCTTTCTGCTGTTTAAATAAAAATATCAAACAACATTCTTCTCAGAACTATTTTCATTTGTCAAATTGCAGCCACAGGTTGGTTACTGAGTTTGGCAGAAGTCATAGGTACTTGGTAAGAACAGATTGGCTACCTGGAATTTACAGTATTGTGTATGTATATGTATATATATATATATATATATTTTGCGGTACGCGGGCCTCTCACTGCTGTGGCCTCTCCCGTTGCGGAGCACAAGCTCCGGACGCGCAGGCTCAGCGGCCATGGCTCACGGGCCCAGCCGCTCCACGGCATGTGGGATCTTCCCGGACCGGGGCACGAACCCATGTCCCCTGCATCGGCAGGCGGACTCTCAACCATTGCGCCACCAGAGAAGCCCAGTATTATGTTTTTTATCTGCAAAACTGTGTGCTACACTTCTTTTACTTCCGTATTTATAATAAACTTACGTATTGATATATATGCGCACATTTTCCCTGGAGAGGTGACTAGTAAACATTGGCCAGCACACGACTGCTCTTTGTAGGGGTAAAAATGAAGAAATGCCCAAACAGGGACACAGCTTTAAAGCTGTGTGATGAGCATGTCCTTCCAGGCCTGTCATGGTCGCTCTGTATAAACCCAGTTGGAAATAATGTCTGAAGCTGAAATTGGGGCTCTGTGTGTGAGTGGAAGGCCCGGAGGAAAGGCAGCCTGGTCCTGGCCTGCAGCCTCACACACTCGCAGTGGAATCAGGTGCCCTGCAGCCTGGGGCTCAGCAAAGCATAGCAGGGTCACTGCAGCAGGTCTCCCACGTGCCCAGGCAGGCAAGGCAACAGGGGCTGTCACCCTCTGCGCGTAGGCAGGAGAATCTCTAGGACTCATTTCTATTTTTTACTAACTCCCCTTTATGGAGCAACTGCAGTGTCCTCAGGGGTGGGGTGTCCCAGGGGTCAGGTGGTGGTGACCAGAACTCAGGGCACTTGGGGCAGCTGGATTTCATACTTCTTGTCCCAGGGCTCTTTCCTTCCAAACCTTACGTACCATATGCTTTCCAAGAGTATGGTGGCAACTAGCTAATTTCACAGGAGATACGTGGAAACCCCTGAATTCACCTAGTCCTCCCTGGTCATTCTAGATGGGAAGACTCAAGCCCAGAGAGGGCAAGAATCTGCCCCAGGCCACACAGTGAGTCAACAGCAAAGCCAACCCCAGAACCCCGGCATCTGCTCGCAGACAGGTGGGCTTTCCACACCAGCACCTGCTCTCATCCCAACTCCTGGCCAGCTTGTGCCAGAGTAGAGGGACGCGAGGGCCTTCTGAGCAGGGCTGCCCTTCAGCCCCTCAGCTCCGGCCCAGCCCACTTTACCTGCTCCTATTACCACTGCATCGTACTCCGGCTTCAGACGTCCCCTGGCGTCGGAGTGAGCTCGTCTCAAAGCGGGGTGGGGAGAGGCACCCACGGCCCTGCGGAGCCCTCGGCCACATGCAGCCATTTCTGCCCGGGCTAGGCCAAGAATTTGCTTGCAAGCAGCTTTTCATGCCTCTCCAGGCAGGGGGAGGAGCAGGGAAAAAGCAGGAAGAGAGGAGGAGCTGCAGCCCAGCTGCCGTACTTGGCCCTGGGCCATGACTAAACAGGGGAGGCTGAGCTGCCCACAGCCCAGCCTGACCCCGTCCACACCCGGCCGAGTCGCGGGAGGTCGCCTGTTAACCAGGCAGAAGTCCTGCACCTCCAGGCCCCCAGAGAGTAACCACCGTGCTGCTAATGCTCTAGGGCTCCTGTGTGCCAGGCCCTGTGCTGACCACAGTCGTGCAGCCCCTCGTGTAAGCCCCAGACGAGGGGCACTGAGGCTCGGAGAATGTGCGTGTGTGTGTGTGAGCGTGCTAATGAGTGTTCCAAAGGTCCGTCTCCTCCCCTGTGCTGTCCTGCTTCTGGTTAAGGAATTAAAGGTCCCGGATGAGTTGGGGGTGGGAATCCAAGTAAAGAGAGGGACTTGGGTCAGACTCTGCTCCAGCTTCCCGTCCCTCCGGCTTGTAGGGGGGTAACAGCTCTATGCCCACAGCAGGCTCAGGGACCCGCTGCCTGAAGGCCTCTGGGGCAGGCCCTCCGCACTGCCGACACCAGGGCCTCAGCAACACTGCGGCGGGGGCATCCGCCCCTGGGGCCCCCAGAGAGCCACACGTCCTTGCTTAAACGCCATCCAAATACTTAAACGCCGTCCACTTCTCAGGCTGCCGCACAGCTGGAAAGGTCTGGGGGCCAGTTCAGTCCTCGTGATTTTGGGGGTTCACCTCTTTCTTTTGAAGGCCTGAACATTTCTCTTCTGTGTTTTGGTATGTTTCCCATTTTCCAAGAATCCTCAAGGATTAAAGACCGCATCATAAATATCTTTGGCTTAGTGCTTACTATCCTCTGGCCTGTCCTGAATTAGGAGCCTCTTTCGCTCCCTGCCCATTGGTCAGGACATTCCCCGTATAGGAAAAAGCACCCTAGGGGCTGGGAGTTTCTGTACTGCTCTGACATCTAGAAACCCGTTATTAGAAGTTCATCTCAAAATTAGAAGAGTATGTGGAAAGTCGCTTCTGGGTAAGAGGGACTTCCGGGGACACTTCTACCCTCGAATCAGACACCCCTCCACACGCCACGTAAAGTTTACACCGTGTGTGTCTCTGCTAAAATCCGAGTCAGCATCTTCCCTCCAGTGTTATTTATAATATTGAAAAACTAGGGGGACTGGTTAAGCTAGACGTGTCACAGCATGCAGCTGCTAAAAGTGAAGGGAAAGTACTAGGTGACAGGAGTGAGGGTCCTAAACACCAGTGGGCTTCTACACTTAGTCTTCCCTTCTGCTCCTCTGTACTTTCCCGATCATGTCATAATTCCTGTCCGTAAAGTCACGATATTAAGGAGAAAGGCAGTCCCAGTCACCTCGTGACTCTGTCCCTCACTGCCACCTTCTGCGGACTTCAGCCCGCGGTGTTGGTCTAGCTCCTTCAGTATCTCTGTCCCGGTAAGCTGTTCACTTAACAGGAAAGATCAGTGTGCTCTTATGAATTTCAGCTCAAGACTGAAGGCACGGAAGGCCTGGCCGCTGTCTGGTGTCACACGCAAACCCACCGCCTCGCTGCGCTGTGTACTTCCGCCTCCTCACTTCCCTCTGTCCCAGCTGTGGCCTCTCGGCCCCAGAGCAGTGGATGCTCCCAAGTCCCAGGGCTCTGACGGCCTCTTGTCCTTGTGTCCGTCTGGGGGGGACTTTCAGGTTAGAGGAAGGGCTGTACCCCTGGGGCAGTGCTCTCAACCCAGGGCACACCAGGACCCCTAGAGAAGCTTTGGAAAACCTTAAAGCCTGGGATCCACTGGACCGAGTGACACGAATCTCTGCGGCGAGGCTGGGGCAAGAGGCAAGAACCAAGAAGGGCACAAAGAGGCCACCGAGAAGGGCCAGGGGCTTGAACAGTAACAATAACCATAACCAGCATTTATTGAGTGGCTGCCACAGCCGGCAGCCCCACGACCATCCTGAGAGACGGGTGCCGTCACTCTGAATGTGGGGAGACAGGCTGAGAGGTGGGGAAACCTGCCCAGAGCCGCAGAGGGGGCGTGGCAGAGCTGGAGTTCAACCCAGCCAGGAGAGCTCCTTTCACCTGGGGAGGGAAACAGCTTCCTGGGAAGCTTTCTCTATTCTGAGAACAGCAGACACCCACAGGCTGTGGGGACTTCCTTTGTCTCCTAGGGGTAAACGGAGAGGCAGATCCGAAAGAGGGGCTGTCCTGGGTCTAAGCTCACAGCCACTGCTGTTCTAAAGAGACCAAAGAAACCCTCTGGCCCTCCTCTCCCTTCAGAGGGAAGGATCTGGGGGTTTGCTCGTTACCCGGAGTGGAGACTGGTCTAGGTGGAGTTTCTTTAAGAAACTCTAGGGCCGCCCTGGGGACTGTGCCATCCTCAGGAGGCTGCCGTGCACAGGAGGCGGCTCTCACCACGGGCATGTCTGCAAGCCAGGTGGGCCTGGAGAACGGGTGCACGGGCAGGTGCACAGGGGCAGCCCACCCTGGCCTAGAGCAGGGGGACACGGGAGGCCTCGCCCAGGCGCCGGGCCAGCTCACCGGCCTGCTGCACCAGCACGTCCGTGGGGATGACCGACAGGTGGAGGGTCAGCAGCTCACGGCACCTGACAGCCTCAGCCGGGTGGCCCTTGCTGTAGTAGCGCAGGAGCTTCCTGGGGGAGGGAGGGGGAAGGAGGACAGGATTCAGGAGGGAGCCAGGCCAAGGGGCCTTCCCGGCACTGCACAGGTACAAAGTCACCTCACTAGGCCCCGGCACCGGGCCAGAGGCCTTCCCTGCCCCTCGCTGACCCAACCTTACAAGGTTCAGCCCCAGGCTGCCACGGCCCAACCCTCTGGGTTCCTGATCCTGGAATGGGGTCCACTAGATGGCAGGGCCCCATCTATGGGGCACACAGAGCCGTCAGAGAAGGTCTTCAGGAGCCCAGCAGAGATGCCTGCAAATGCTGCCTCGATGTGCCAGCAGGAAGAAGGGCAAGAACCCCAACAAGCGCCCCACTCTCTTCCTCTCGCTGAATGCCTGGCTGTGAGGAGCTTCTAACAAGGGGAGACAGGCTCAGGGGGACATTCCTGAAGGACGGGCTGCACACTCTGTGGGGACTGGCACTGATCGCCCATCGTCTGTTCCCCTCTGTGCCCAGGGCCTGCTGGATCGGCATCACCTGTAGTAGTCTCCTCCCAGCATGCCGACAGGAGCCGAGTCATCGGACAGGACAGGCACCTCGATGATCTGGAGTTTGTACCCCTGGGGAAGGAGGCAGGGCGTCTTGAGTGGGGAGGCGGTGGGTGTAGGGGGAAGAGCATGGGCTTGAGCCAGACACTCGGTCTGAGGCCGGGCTCAGCCCTGCTTGGCGTGTGGATGTCACCTGTCCACATGTCACCTGGATGCTGCCTTGATCAATGGCATGAGATTTTCAGAGAATGGGTGGAGGGGCCTGAGCGCAAACGGGACCTGAGTTCTGGGTGCCAGCCAGCTGGGCTTAGCTGTCAGCTCCACCAGGGACAAGAAGAGCTGGAGACACAGACTGAACAGAATCCAGGAGAAAAGGATCCAAGAGTCACAGGGAAAGAAAGCATTTCAGGACTGCCCTGCCCTGGGCTGGCCACACCCACCATCTCGTTCTCGAACCACAGGAAATAGGAGCAGTAGAAGTCCCCCTCGCGGGACAGCAGCGTGGTGTAGCCCTTCTGCAGGTATCTGCGCGCCAGCTGGATCAGAGACCAGACCTGGGGAGAGGAGACAGTGCTCATCTCTGCAGCCTGTGGGGTGGCCCTCTCTCCACGGCAAGGGCTGGGCTCAGGTTCTCAAATCCCGAGGGGAGAAAAGCACTCAGAGGAGGAGCTCCTGGAAGGCCAGGGGCCTCTCCTGCTCATCTTCTTCCTTAGTGTCCGGGCCCAGCCTTGGCTCAAAGCAGGAGCTTAATAATAAATGGATGATGGATAGATGCATGGATGGACTACCCACCCCTCCAGTTACTGTGACGACAAAATATACATATAAACACTTTATGTACCTTTACCATACACACAAGCCATAAAGAGTAGATTCATCTTTCAGGCCAGAACAGAGCCGGGGACTTAAGAGAAGACGAGGGAGGGGGTGGCCCCCTGCAACCCTCCTGCTGTTGAGGGCCAGCCACTCACCTGGGCCCCTCAGGACTGAGGATCTCTGGCACAGGCTCTATGCCAGAAAGTTGCTGGAAAAGTGTTTGAACGCACAGAGTGCCCTGGTCCAGGAACGTCCTCTGCTCCAGGGCGAAGTCTGAATGAGGGCTCACCAAGGGCACCGACGGGAACACAGTGACCGAGGGACAACGTGCCTCAGATCCCCTCCGCGAGATTCTCCTGCCTAATTCAAGGACTTCTGACGCTGCCTGTGAACTGCCCTAGGGAAGCTGGCAGCAGGGGCAGCTCTGCTCCCCCACCTCCCAGGGCCTGGAAAGGCCTCCTGCACTCTCACCAAAGAGCTTAGAAAAAGCTTAGCAGCAGGCATACAGGAGCTACTCCAAACCTGCCCACAACACAATGTCTAATGAAACCTGCCAACAAATACACGGGTTTGCTCTGTTTTTCAGGAAAGCAATTCGACAACATGTATCAATAACCTTAAAAACACTCCTTCCATTTGCCTTTGTAATTCCATTTCTGGGATTCCATATTGAGAAAATAATCAGAGACGAGGACAAGGATGTACGCCCAGAGGCATGTGCCGCAGAATTACTTACAAGCGCAAGAGCCTGGGAACAATCTAAACGTTCAACCAAGTACATGACGTTATGTTCACATGATGGACTATTGTGGAGCTGATGATAATCACGTTGATAAAGAATTAATGACATGAGGAAATGCACCAGATACAAAGTGAAGTGAAAATGTGGTAAACACACTGCTTACACAGAATGATCTCAACTATAACCAACCGCACGAAAAACAACGAAAAGAAATGTACCAAGATAACCCCAACTATCTCCAGAAGGAGATGAAGATGCCGGGAAGGACGGTACCAGGAAATGCTCAACCAACTCCAGCTGCGGTCTGTGCCACACGCTGTGTTAAGTATATTACACGCATCATCTCATACACTTACCATCTCTGCAGCAATTCTATGATGTCACTAGAGTTACTATCCTCTTCTACAGATAAGAAAACTGAAACTTAGACTTCATAATACCCCAGCTACACAGCTAGTGAGGGGCAGAGCTGGGTCTCCAACGGGCCTTTTGTCAGGATCTTGTTTTAACCATTATTATACACCTTATTTGTATACACAATGTATATGAAAATGTATAGTTTTTCAGAAAGTGGCAGAGGTCCTCTGTTCTCCCCACCAAAAATACTAGCTTGCTATGAAGATGAATCAAAGAAAAGGACCCCTGGAGACTGTTTCCTTCGTAGAAACCACCTAGTTTTACATTCTGATACTCAGGTTGATTAACAAGTGTGTCTTCTTTCTGTTTCAGTGAACTCAGCCAACACTTATCGGGCACTTATTTATGCCAGGCACTGAGTTAGGCCCTGGCCATTTCCTCCCCTGAACTCGCTGCCCAGACTCTGCTGCTCCAGGCACATTGACACACCCGGGAAGGTGGCCCTGAGTGCCGACCAGCATCCTGGGGTGACGAAGATGGGCAACTATTCTTAGGAGCCTGAAGAGTTGGGTGCAGACACCAGGAAGAGTGCCATGAAGGGTTCTGGCGGGGGTGCTCAGGGCCTCCTGGGAGCCCGAGGGCGGGGGCTAGTCCTCTGGGCAGGGGTCAGCACGCCCATCTGATGCGTGAGGAGAGGGCCCAGGCCAGGCCAGGTTACCTTGGTTCTGACGAAGGTGGCCAGGGGCCCCCTGCCCAGCTCTGACGAAGTCCTTTCAGTGCTGCTGAGGGAAGGGGCCACCATCTGGCCGGTGGTGCGGTCCACGTAGATGAAATGCACCAGGCCGGGGAAGTCTTCCAGGTAGGTGAGGGTCTGAGTTAAGGTGCTTGTTAAGCCAGAACCAGGGAGGGAGCTCCTCTGTCCTCGACCTAGGCTTCCAGCGAGGCCCGCCACCCGCCCCCAG
>NW_020185331.1:1970741-2003953 GCF_003031525.2 Neophocaena asiaeorientalis asiaeorientalis
GCCCCAGGTCTCTCTTTACCGTCGAATCCCGAACCCTGAGAAGGTCTAAGATGCAAGTACAATGGATCCTTGGCTCTGGCACATCTAATGCAGGGAGTTCTGGTCCCAACAGGAACATGGTATGCTCATGTTTTACCATTTTCATGTGGGATGAGTTTAAATAATACACAGGCTGCGGCTGGTATGAGAGCAGAGCTATAGAGCTGAAGAGTGAGGCTAGCTGGCCGCCCACCCACCCGCCTCACCGTGATCCTGTTCACCTCTACACTTCATCTCCAGAGGCTGGAACGTTCCCATCTGAGAGGAAGGGCAGTGGCTGGTGGCTAGCAAGGCCTTCTCACCTATGCACTCAAGACCGAAGTCTCCAGAGACAGGAGGCCACACCCTTTAGAGATTTTAATACAGAGAAAGCTGTTTCATATAAAGTTCCAGGGAAAATCAGTATTTGGTAAAATTAGTTCTGTAATAAAAGGGTAAGTCTTGGAGGTGGCTTTTCAAATGGGGACAAATAAACACATTTACTGCAGGCCTTCTCAGAGCCTTCACGTGCCACTGTGTACTGTGACCTCTAAGAAGGAGGACGTGGCCACTCAAACCTACCCAACCCCAGGCCCCTGCCCCTCGTGGGAGACCCACTGCCACTTAGCTGGCTGGACAACACCGACATAAACGATCCCCAGGGCTCTCAGAAGTAACCATGGGAGAGCAGGAATTTCTGAAATTCCAGCTGTGGAGTGTTCCTACAGACAAGACCCCTGGGACACTACCTCCTATCATTTTTCTTCAGAGAAAGGAAGCTGAGGTGGTGAAATATATGCGCTTTCTCCCCAAAGCCGCAGCCCTTCAAGTGAGTGGGTGGAGGAGGCAGGTAGTCCCGAAAGGCCTCCTCAGGGCCAGCCATCAGGATATGACACCATGGTGACATTCCTCCTGCTCTTCACCAACAGGAAGTCCTTCCAGTCTGCCAGCTTTTCTCTGCCGAGGAAGCAGGGGGAACAGGGCTGGGGTCAGGTGCGCCCCAGCTCCTGCCCTGGCCGCCGAGGGGCCACACCGACACTTACTGCATGAGCGTCTGGACCTGGTCCTGCAGGTGCTGGGGCAGGGAGGGGCCTCCCCGGCCCGGAGCCGTGGTCAGGAAGCTGAGCCGGTAGATGGCGCAAAGCTGCCTCTTCAGCCTCCCGCATGCCTGGAGCAGCCTGGGCACAGAGAGGTGAGATGTCACAGCTGGAAGGGCCCTAGGAGGGCACGCCCAGGATGGTACCCCATCCCCTGTGATCACCCTCCTCCTGGACTGACATACAGCACAGCTGATGCCCCACACCCTGGCCCTCACTGAGCCAGGAGGCAGCTTCCCAGTTTTCCCCCAGTGTGTGCTCTGAGCACTTAGAACCTCATCCAACCTCATGGTTTATTTTATGGAGAAACAAGGGGCAGTGACTCGCCCGAGGTCACACACTGAGTCCGTGCTGGAGCTGGGCCTCTGCTGGCCGTGTCGGGCCTTCAGGCCCTGCTCCTCAATCTCTGTCCTCTCTGCTCCCAGCCTCCCCTCAGCATCCGTGGGCTGGACCCGCCCTCCCAGGACCCCCTCTGTCCTCAGAAGCGCCTTCCTGAGCATCCTCTCCCTCTGGGCCTGGAGGAAACTTGCTCCTCTGTCCAAACGACTCCCCCCTTGACCTCAGAGCCCACCACTCACTGCCAGGATGATCCGGGCTCACTTCTGGAGAAGGCCTTGGTCTTGAACTCCAGCCAGGTGCTCTGTAAGGAGGACAGGTGACAGGCAGCTTCCTGACAACATTCCCACAGCGAGGTCCAGGGGACACCCTACATTGTGCTCTGAAAGGCTCCAAAAGGTCCCCTGCCTCCATGGCTTATTTAGGCCCAGCACACACCTGCCATCCACAGCCAAGCTAGGTCTCTGGCAGGTCCCCCAGCACCCTGCACCCCACTGTACACCAGGCTACTCATTGAGCAGGCGTGTATTTAAAGAGCAGTCTCTGTGTGCCAAGTACCAGGCTCACTGCCTCGCTGGCAGATACCGTAAACCAATGATGCCAGAGTGACAGGTAGGCGCCTCAAGGGAGGGGCGGACGCAGGCAAGAGCTGGGGTGCTGACGCCCCTCAGGGGAGCTCTGCATCCTAACACGTGCTCACTGGAGTGTGCTGGGCATGGAGAGATGCTGAGCGCTGCGGACTGACTGGTAATTTGCGTCTGGGCTTCAGTTGGCTGCTCTGCCTCTTCTAATCCCTCTGCTCGTTTTCAGACCAGTGCAAACTCCGTGCACAACGAATCTCAGTTCCTTGAGCCCTGCCAGCTACACGAGTGGCCTCAGATCTCAGCCCAGTGTTCTACCCTTGAGAGCTCCCCCTGCAGGCTCCGGCCTGGGCTGTGCCCCGTTTCCTGCTCTGCTTGCACACTGTCCCAGGGTCTTGGCCTCATCTCCCAACCTGGGTTCTACACCCCCTGTGGGTGCAGCGGCCTCCCTGTGTCCTGCACGTCTGAGACCAGCCAGGTGGTGAGGGGTGTGGCAGGCAGACCACTGGCCGTCGCTGAGCCCTCGAGTTGGGCTCTGGCTCCACTGCTCACCAGTCCAGTAACTTTGGCCAAATCACCACTTATCTGAGCCCGGGTTTCCTCATCTGAAAAATGGGAGCTATAACTCGTCACACAAGAACGTTTTGGAAATGTCAAGTGCCACTGCTGTAAGTTTCTGTTTCTGTTTCCTAATGGGGGAAACAAGGATCACAAGCCCACGGTGGGGTGGGGCAGGGCCCCTCACCTGGGCCCCTCACCTGGTGTGGACAGAATGGGCCCTGCCCCCTCTCCCTAAGGTGGGGTGTCCAGGGCTTGCGTCTCACCTGAAGCTCTTGCCCACCTCGATTCTTGACAAACTTGTCCATCCTCTGGCGTAGGTCCCCCATGAGGGGGTGGGACCGCAGGGCACTCCCGGCCTCCTGCCCCTCCTTCAGCTTCTTCTCCAGTAGAGAAAACCCATCCAGCAGCTGGTACAGGGCCAGGGCCAGGGCCGTACTGGGGCTCTAAGGTTAGGAGAGCAGGGCAGGGCAGACAGGGGCAGCCATGGGGCGGGCATCTAGGCTAGGGCGTTGCCAGGGCAGGCAGGAGTGCTCGTACCTTGGTCAGGAGCACCATGTTGATGCCTGGCCACAGCGGCAGGCAGTACATGGTATGGGGCACCATGGGGCAGTAGCTCTCTTTCACGGTGGCATCCAGGAAAATCCTTCTGGGGCTGGAGGGTCCTGGGGAGCGAGGGACCAGCGTTTGGAGGGTGTCCTCAGCCATCTGCGGAGGAAGAGGAGCTGTCAGCGGGAAGGGGTGAGCAGCTGTCTGGCCTCCTCCCCACATCGGGTCCACCCACGGCTGCCCATTTGCCATCCTCCCTGTGAACCACGAGGCATAAACTTTTCTAGCCCCAAGAAATCCCAGTTCCTAAATCCCTGCGCTCTGCTGCGGCTGCCCTGGCAGCTCCCGTCCTGCTGCCCCTCTCTCTCTCAACATCCTCGGGGCCCTTCTGCCGGGAGTCAGGACTGGATACCACACGGGGGTAGCGGGTGGTAAGAAGGGACGAGAAAGGTGGGAAAAGCAGCCGGCGTGGGGTGGCATGAAGGGGAGGCGGCTCCTCTACAGCTTTCTGTACACGAAGCATTTAAAGCTGATTAACACCTGTCATTTCACCACCTTCAGGACATCCTGACAGTCATTCCAGGGGGGCAAGTGGGGCATAACAGGGCTAAACAAGCAAGACTCCAGCCTTACGAGGGCTCTGAGTAACAAAGTCTTTACGGGCAAAAGCAGAGAATTAAGGAAATCATTAGGGATGCCACAAAAACTTCTCTATAAGGAAGTCACTGTAGTCTTACGATAACAGCAGAAGACTCCATACAACACACTGGTTGTTCCAGGAATTTGCTAAATAAATAATAACATACGCATGCAATGCACTCTCAACAGTCTTGTTAAGAACCACACTGCTGAGGAGGGCCTAGTTAATGGGAAAATGCTCAAAAACAGAAAGAATAATGGAGACTAGAAGGAAACACTCCAAAATCTTAGTAGGTAACATCTGGGGCTGGGATTTGAGAGTGATTTTTTTTCTTTTTCCATATTTTACTTTTGTTTATCCCAATTTTTCTACAATGAACGTATTTACTTTATCATTTTAGAAAACATTAAAAATTAAGTTGGACTTTCACTCCCAAGAACAGTGAGGGTGGGGATTTCTCAGGAGTTGAGGCCAGGTGTCTGGGGGAGGGGGAGGGGAGGGAGGCGGTCACCCTCATCCACCACTCCCCCCACCCCTGCACTGGCTGGCCAGCCGTGAGAGGGCACGAGGAAGGCCAGCGTGGCTGGAGAGTCACCCCAGGAGAAGCCCTCAGAGTCTCCAGTGCTCACTGCAGCATCTCAGATCAGCTGGTGCCCCGGCCAAACCCCCCCACCCCCGAGCCCCCCAGGAGAAACTCACCTGGACATGGGGATCATCAGTGGGAGGGGTACCCCCATCCAGCCAGACTGTGCTACCTGCAGGCCATAGGTATTAACATAACAACATAAATAATGGCAAAATGTAAATACTGGCCCAACAGCCTGTCAGCAGGGGAGGATGGAGCAGAGATGGCCCCATGCCATCAGCAGCTCACAGCATGTTAATGTGAGCTGGGGAGACTTCCCCTTCTCATCCTATCCCAAGCTGGTGAGTGCAGGGCAAGCTCAGAGGTACCAGAGCTGGAGCAGCCTGGGCCGGGGAAGAGAGGCTCCCTGCTGCCCCAGTGGGCTGTGGGGAGGAGCTCCTGCACGTGTACCTGGCGGTGTGGGGGTGTCCCTCAACCCCCTCCTCGGCCCCCAATCCCCTCCTTGTTTCTGCCTTCCCTAACCCTTCAGGCCCCTCCCTGGCTATAACAGTGCCTCTTCACTGGGAGGCAGCACACACTGTCTACAGTTCCCCATTTATTTAGTCAATCAGCAAACTTTAACTGAGTATCTACTATGTGCTGGGAACTGAACTAGATTTCCTTTCCTAGGTCAGCTCACAAAAACCAGCTGAACCAACCGCATATTTGAAATATTGTAGGCTTGTAATAATAGTGCTCTCTCATGTATTTCATTGCAAATAATTATCATTTATAATCATGTTTCTCTGGGGAAGCCTGTGTCTGTGTTTCAAACACCTGACTTACGAATGGATGAATGCAACTCCACCCATTCGTAAGCTGTGAGTTCCGTGCACTGTGGAACAGGCATTATTTACAGCTTTGAGGCATGAAAAAACTACTGAGAGAAAGGGGCCAGGAGGAGGAATGAGGGAAGGGAGCAGTGAGAAGAAAATGGAACTTCAGCCATTACCCCAAAGTAGTGCTTTTTGACATTTTGGGTTCATGGAGAGCTTAGAGAACCCAGGACAGTTATGATCCCAGCCACAGAGAAATGGACAAGCAGGGATGAATTGGCACATGGTCTCAGGGGTCCCAGGCTCCTTTTTTGTTTTGTTAATAATATTTCCAATATTTTTCGTTTCTTTTTATTGTTTACCCACATACTTTGGAAAAGCATGTAAGCTATAAACCATATAGACTGAATATTTATATTTTAAATCACTGTACTAGAAATAAAATGATTACTTAATTATTTGATTACTTATTAATTATAAAAAAGAAAGAGAAGGCAAAGAGCACATATATGAGAGATGAATTTTTAAATGAAATCAACTTGTCATAAAAAATGTTAGGGATCATTTGAGTGGTCTTAACAGTCCTTGAATTCAAGCCGGAGCCGGAGGGCAGACAGAGGGTTTGCTGCACGCAGTGTCCTGGGCTCTAGGAATTTGGATGTCTGTGCCTGGACCCTTACAGGGCGTCGGGATCCACTGAACCCTAAGACAGATTCTCCCAGGGCTGCCTATCCACCTTGCCTTCTCCAGGTCCCTGTCCTGTGCCCCTCCTCCTCTCCAGGTCTCACCTGAACTCTGCTCCCCCGGGGAAGGAGCTGGTGTGAAATACTCCTCAGGGAGGGAGAGGCTGTCTGTCTCCTGGGAGGGAGAAGAGGCAGCTGGGTTGAGGGCTCAGAGAGGCTCTCCCAGGGGGCTCGACCCTGGTCCCTGCTCTCTGGGGAGAGGCCAACCCTCCAATAGCACATACAGTCCCTGCAGAACTCCTGGTCGGATCTGCAGAACAAGAGCTCCAGGCCTGCTGCACGGGGATGCTCTGGCTGCGGAGGGGCCTCTGTGGGGAAGGCTGCAACAGGTCCGGGGATGCTAGTTAGAGCTGCCTGCCTGGCTCCTCTGCCTCCTGCACTTCACAGCGCAGCCCTGGGGGGCGGGGGCTGCCAGCCCCTGCGCACACTCCACTGTGCAGCCCTGGGTGTGTGCCCTCACTTTCCAGGGACGTTTCAATTTTAGAAATTCCAGAAAGTCTGACACATTGGCACCCAAACCACTGCCAGCACTTACTGAGAGTGTTCACTACACCCCAGGCACTGCTGAGCTCTAGGTAAACTGCGTCCTTTATTCCTCATGACAACCCTGAGAGGTAGATGCCATCGTTGTCCCGTTGCACAGATAAGGGAATCGAGGTTCAGATGGGGTAAGTACTTGCACAGCAAACAGCTTAGTGGTAAAGTTGGGACTATGTTGGGACTATTTCTGGGACTCCAGAAGTCTGCACTTTTAACCCACTAAACTACATGCATTCTAGAATTCCCCTTACATCTGAAAGCAGCTGGAAAAAAGTCATGCCCAACCACATGCCCAGGACTGTGACTTGGAAACCACAGTCCCAGCAGCCTGCCCAGCACTCTCCAGACTGGTTTTCCAAGTCGCCTTCCTGAAGGCCTCCTGCTGCCCAGAGAGCTGCCCCGAGACCTGGGTGTCGCTGTCCTCCGCCGTGCTCTCGCTGGGATAGAGGTCCTGCACCAGAAGGATGAGGGCAAGGAGGTCGGCTGGGCGCAGGGAGCCGGCGCTGTGGCTGCGGAGAGAACAGGCAGCAGGTCAGCGTGTGCCCGCTGCCCCCAGCCCACAGGTGGCAGTGGACAGGGGCAAGTAAGTTAAGGGAGTCTGGAGCACGATCCCTGCCCTCAAGGAGTTTACAAATGTGCCCGTTGACTTCATCCTTTCTGGAGAAAGACAAGGTATGTACAAAATTAGTTAACTCATCCATTTAAAAAATAAAACTTGGTTGTGTTGAACAATAAAAATTACCAGTGGAAAACCACCAGGGACGAGTAACAGCATATCAGGAAACCCTAAATTAAGATTCTGAGACAGTGTTCCGGGAAGAAATAATTCAGAGAAGGAAGTAAGCTGAGAGGGGGAGAAGAACTGAAGAATCTAAGAAGGCTTCCTGGAAGAGATGGGTCTGGAAGGTTTCCCTGGCCCAGGAGGTGGTGCTTTTCAGGTAGGGGGAATAAGAAAGGGTGAAGGTGAGGGGACCCAGGGCCTCCAGGCCACCCCATGCTGGGGCCCTTGGGCTCACCTGGAGTAGAAAGCCAGCAGCTTGGAGTGCACGAGCAGGAAGGCGTGTAGGGCCTCCTCGCCGGCCCGCCCAGGGCTGGAGTTGACGGCCTGGACGACGTGCCGCTCCAGCACCTCGATGCACAGCTCACATAGCTGAGGGTGGATCAGCCGCTCCACAGCCTGGGCATGCGGGCAGGGAGAGGAAGTCACATCACCCCCACACCTCCCGCTCCAGCCCCAGGCTGGCAATACATTCACTCAGGCCACAGTGAGCACACACCATGTGCCAGATGCTTGGGAACAGGGAGGCTCGGGCCAGCACAGAGTCTGCCCTTCTGGGGCTTAGTGTGGTCACTAGACTCTAGTGGATGAGACAGACAATATGCAGAGAAAGAGGTAAAATAAGTGCTAACAACTGCTGTGTAGGAAATACACAGTATTGGACTAGAGAAGAAGAGCAGAGACCTAAGTGTGTCGGGTGTTCAAAGAAAATGTCCCTGAGGAGGTGACCTTTAAACTGATATCTAGAGAACAAGAAACCCCGTCAGAGAAGAAGGGAGGGGCGAATGCCGCAAGCTGAGGAAAGAGCACATGCAAAGGCCTTGAGGTGGAGACAGAGTTTGGAGCAGTGCTGCCTAACTGATTACAAAGGCAACCCCTACACGTAATTTAAATTTTTCTAGTAACTACATTAAAAAGTAAAAAGAAAGAAGTGAAATTAATTTTAATAATTGATTTAACCTAATACATCTAAAATATTATCATTTCAACATAACGTATAAAAGCATTATTAATGGGATAGTTAATAATCCTATTTGACATTCTTTTTTTTTTTTTTTTGTCCTAAGTCATCAATATCCAGTGTATATTTTACAGGTATAGCATAACTCAATTTGGACTAACTATACTTCAAATATTCAACAGAGACATGTAGCTAATGACTACCACATTGGACAGAGTTGAACACAGAGTGCCCCGGAAATGGGAAGAAGTCCCGGGTGGCCAGTGCATGGTGAGTAAGGACAAGAGAGGCATGAGATGAGGCTGGGGCAAGACAGGCAGTGGTGGATCATACAGGGCCTGATAGGCTTGGTAAGGACTGTGGATTTTATCTTAACTGCATTAGGTCACCTCCTACAAGAAGCCTTTTGCTGATGCCTCAGAAGGAGTTGACCACGCCAACCTCTGTGCCACCATGGATTTTGAGAAACCCAACCTGGCAGCACCCAGTATACTTTATTGTTTTTAGTACATATGAATGGCTGATTTCCCCTCAAGGGCAGAGACTTTACTCATCTCTGTATTCCCGGGGCCTGGCACACCTCTTAGCATATGGGAGGTACTATATGTTTACTGGAAGAGTGAATGAGTGGGGTGTGAAAATGAATTCCTTCAGATCTATTTTCCTGTTCATTAATTCTCTTTCCAGCTATGTCTCATCTATTATTTAACCCATCTCTTAAGGTTTTCATTTTACCAATTATGTTTTCACTTCTAAAACATCTATATGGGGTTTCTCCCTAGCTCTTATGTCTTCAAATATTTCCTGGTTATTTTATGTCCTGTACCTAAAAATTCTAGTATATCAAGCTCCTTGGGATCTACATCTGCTGGTGATTGATTTCCCCGACTCCTACTCATGGTGGCTTATTCTCTTGTGCATCTGACTGTTAAACTGTGAGCTCGTATTTGTTTGCGCTTAATCTGTCCTCAAAATCAACGGCTTTCAACATGTAGCTCCCAGACCAGCATAACCAGCATCACCTGGGAGCTAGTTAGAAATGCACATTGTAGAGCCTCCCACCCTTGACCCCCCACAGTGAATGAGAAAAGTGAGGCCCAGAAACCTATATCTAACAAGTCCTCCAGACGATTCTGATGCACACGGAGCGCGAGAATCACCGATTTAGAGAGAATCTGTGTTTGTCTATACAAGGAGCAAGGGGGTGCTGCTGACGACCACCTTACTCTTCAGGTCTGGGCTTAAGTAGGAGCTGCAGGCTCAGCTCTCCTGTCGCTGTTGGCCTAAGGCTTAGTTTTCTGGTTGCGGTGTTGGTACCGTCATCTGTACTCAGGCAATCTTGCCTTTAGTGCTGCTTATTTTTCACTACTTTCCACTCTAGTTTCAGCTCAATATAATTTGGGGGGTGATCAGAGTGGAGGGGGCTATCTTCAGAGATTTCCATAATTTACTGAGAGCCCAAAAACTGCATTAAAAAGTCCGTTTTATCCAAAATCTAGCTGTGTTAAGATAGGGAGGCCCATCAGAGTCCCCAGCCCAGCATGTGGCCAGAAAGAGCAACCCTCAGAAATGCATGGGCTTGAGGCGCTGCCTGTGCCCTCACTCACGGAGGGGAGGGTGGTGTCAAAACATGGTCTTAACGCTGCCCGGCCCCTCTGACCTGACATCTCTGTGGCCCGAGGACTCCCGCACCCAGCAGTCACCTCCACGGCGAAACACTGCTCCTGCTGCCGCAGGCGGCCGTAGGTCCACAGCAGGCTCTGGAAGTGCTCCCACACCTGCACACGCTGCCCCAGGTCTGGGGGCCGCAGCCTGGGGGCAGAGCAGGGGAGACCCATAAAAAAGCTGGCTGTCCCCAGCTTCAGCCAAAGGAGCAGCCTGACATCACTGCCAGCGCCAGGCAAGCTCACGTGACATGACCAGACCCCTGTGGGAGCCCACACAGCACAGAGGGGGCGTGTCGGGCTCTGCCCTCTCTGTAGAGCTAAGTGGGATGGGCACGGAACCAAGAGGTGGGCGCCTGAGCAGATCGCCTCACTTCTCAACCTCTCTCACACACACACACGTGACAACAGCCAGCTAGAGAGACCCAGGAAGAGGCCAGGGGCAGAGTGTGACAGGCAGCTTCACTGAGGCTGGGTGCACACCGCCTGGCCTTGAGAGGGGCTCAGCACAGTACCCAGGGGACTCACTCCTTTCGGATGAGCTGGCCGTCCATGGTAACCAGCCCGAAGTGCACCTCGAAAAGGTACTTGAGCACGCACAGCTTCTGCCGCAGGTCCCCCTCGCCCTCGGTGTGGTCTCCATTGATGGCAATGAACAGGCACTCTCCGAACTGCAGGCACAGCGGTCAGTGGGTGTCAGCCAGCCCCAGGGGACCCCCTCACCTCCCCGATCGCTGGGGACAGTGAGGGGGGCTCAGATCCCAGGGCATTTTGTTAAGATGCAGCTTCTGTCTTCTAAAAGAGTCTGAGGTTCAAGATGAGGAGGAGGCGTGTGGGCTGCAAGGAGCCGAGGGAAGAGGAACACGGGCCCCAGGGCCGCACGCTCACCAGGTGAAGGACGTACAGGTAGTTGCCATTTTCCGTCGAGAAGCAGGTGTATGTGTCTGAGAGCTTCTCCAGCATCGTCATAGAGGAGATAATGACTGGGGCCAGGAGGGTGCTGAGCTGGTCCTCCAGGGCGGGAAGCTGCAAGAGGGGGTAGAGAATAATACTGCTTAGTATGCCAGACCCTGGGGCAAGGGAATGGACAAGACCCAGGCCTTGCCATCAAGGGCTCCATAGTTTTAGACCCGCCTGGGAGGCTATCACTGTCCTGACAGGGAGACACTTGGGTGGTAGTTAGGAAGGCTGGGAAGGGCCAGGCAGCTAATTGTGCTGCTCAGGCTGTGATTCTAGAAGGAAACGTTAAGGAATTAGGCCACATTTCCACAGAGGAATGTTTGGGGCATTTAATAGAGAGCTGGCCAACTCTAAGAAAGTTCAGTATGTGTACCAAAGTCCATGCCCTTTGTTGCAGTTAAGTTCCCTTTGGGGAACGTATCCTAAGGAAAATAATCAGAGATGAGGCAGAGATACATGCACAAAAATGTTCCTTACAGCGTAATTTATAGTAGAAGCAACTGGAAAGAATGTATATGTCCAGTACCAGGGAAAGAGTTAAATAAACAACAGTACATCTGAATGATGGGAGAATATATAGCACTTAAAATATTAGAGTGTTTCAGTGACATGGAAAATTCCTATGATACAATGTAATGTTTAAAAAAATGGTTGTGAATGCTCTGTATTTTCAAATGATAAAAAAAACAAGGTATTGAAAAACCAGTGAGAAATTCACACTATTAAAGTTACTGCTTCTGAAGAGAAGGATCAGGAATGATCTTTCCCCCCAGTTTTTACATCTTTCTGTACTTTCCCTATTTCAGTAACAAGAATGCCTTTACTTTTATAATCTCTTCACTCATCCATTCTCTCTGACCTCCAAATAAGAAACAGAACAAACAGACAAAACCAAGAAGAAACTGGACAAATTTGCTGAAGGTCTGGGAATAAGAATGGGATAAAGCCAAGGGAATGGTAATAACTCAAGTTCTCAACACTGGAATGAAAAGATAGGAGGAGACAGCTGACCTTCCCCATGCTGATCTCAGGAGCCTTGACTGAAACAGGGAGAAAGCGGAGTCCTAATTTTAACTTGTACACAAGGAGCTGAGTAAGACCTTGCCTTCAGAAGAACAGGCGAGCAGCCAGGGGTACTGTGCGGCACTTAAAATACAAGGGGGTCCACGTCACGAGGGGTGTCGTTTCCTCCCACAGACTCAACATTTAGGAGCCCAGCGCCGTGTCCACTGCTGCGGAGGCTGTCAGTCACCTGCGACAGGTCCCCACTCAGGCAGCTCCTCTCCTGACCACCCCCAGGCCACACCACCCCAGCCTGCCCACCCCACACCTGTGAAATAAACCCATGGTGTTTATTTGCCACCTGGCTCATTTTCTTTAGACTCTCAATTCCACAAGTGCAGGGTCACGTTGCTATGTTCTCTGTAAACAGTCCATTCTTTAGTCATTTAGGAACTGAAAAGTCAGGAGTTTGTTCCTTTATGAGGTTTTTAATAAAGAGGAAGAGAAACACTATCAAATAGTTTGCCTCTTAAATTGACCAAGTTGATATAGTGGTTTAAGAAGTAAAATACTTTAAAATTAAAAAATTATACATATTGACTGCTGAAAAATAAAAAAGCCTAACAGATAGACCTGTTTTTTAGCTTAAATAAGACCGCTTAGATGTCTATGATCTCTGATATGTCGTATCATTCCTAAAGAGTATCAGCGATGTCGAGGTGAACTAACTTGCTGATGTGGAGTTGGTCCGGCTGATGACCAGGCTCACTGGAGCAGGAAGGGCACTGAGAGGCAACCAGTCTGTGTGGCTGCAGAGACGCAAGGACTGTCTACTGCATCCCCAATACAAAAGTTTTTAATCCAAAATTAATCTGGAAAAAAATTCAAAATAAATTACTCCTTTAGAATGCAGAGCAGAAATTATATAAGTGAAAATGACAACTGTCTCTGAGTTGTGACATTAAAGCGTTAAAATGGATATCCATATGCAAAAAAATAAACTTTATACTTTACACCACATACCAAAATTCAAAATGGATCATCAGACTGAATATAAAACCTAAAACTATAAAACTTCCAGAAGAATATGTGAAAACTCTTTGTGATCTTGGGTTGGGCAAAGATTTCTTAGATATGACACCAAAAGTGTGATCCATAAAAGCAAAAAATGGAAAACATGGAGTTATCAAAATTAAAAACTTCTGCTTTTTGAAAGGTACTGTGAAGTAGATGCGAAGACAAGACACAGACTGAAAGAAAATATTTGCACAACATAGATCTACAAAAGGACATATCCATATCTAGGAAACTCTCAAAACTCAGTAGGAATAATAAGAAACAATCAACCCAATGAAAACTAGGCAAAAAGATTTGAACAGACATTTCATTAAAGAAGACATAAAGATAGCAAATAAGCACATGAGAAGATGCTCAAAATCATTAGTCATGAAGGAAATGAAAATTTCTTCATAGGGTGGGGGTGGGTCACTGGAGAGCATCAAGGGCTGACCTCTAAGGGTGCGCAGGAGTGAGGGGCGCCGGACCACACACAATGCCGTGTTCACCCCTCTGGCTGGGCCAGGATGGGTGGACAGGCTCTCCTGCCTCCTGGTAGCTCTGGGTTGTTCCCTCCCATCTGTCCCTCCTACCCTGCACTCACCCCTTCTCCCTCATTCTCCGACTGCCCAAACTTCAGCCGCAGACTCTCTTCAAACTCCTCGTCCATCCAGTAGAAGAGGACGTCCGCGCCCTCTGTGGCCACCAAGACGCACTTCATCTGCCAGGGAGAAGCAAGGTCAAGGTCACCTCCCAGCCCCACACCCATAGGCTTGGCCTGAGTAATGAACAGGATCATGATCCCACAAACACCTGCTGGCCTTTACTGTGTGCCAGGCACCACGAGGGCCTTCCCGGTGTTACTCTGTGGCACCCTCACAGCAACTGGACTAAGCAGGAATCTTCAGTTAGTCCTATTTTTAAGTGACAGAAGTGGGATCCAAACCCAGGCCTGTCTAATGCCAAGGCTGGGGCTCTTTCCTGTGTTATCTGGCCTCTCTAAACACAGCATCACACCCACCACCAGCCTACTGGGACCAAAGGCAAGGAAGGACCCAGCTCTTGATCTGAGCACGGGGTCAACTGTACAAGGGGGACAGGCAGTCAGGGCCTGGTCTGGAATGGAGGGCAGCTGGTGCATCTCCCTCCAGGAAGTCCAGAAAAAATGTGCTTCTCCTCAAGTCACAGATAGCTCCAGAGGACGAGCTTCAGAGCCCACGGGCAGGGGGTTCAGTATTACAGGGGTCTGATTCACAAGCTCCTCCTGCTCTGGTGGACACAAAGGCTATGTGACCTTGGCCACGGCTCATTCTCACTCCTGCTTAGCTGCTGCTTCCTCAGCCACCCCCACCGGTATCTCCTGCCCTTCCGGGCCTCCTTCCCCAGCACCCACACATTGTAATGCTTGACTATATACAATGTGTTTTCATATTCACCAACTGGTAGGTTCTTAATCCAGAGCTTCCCATGCTGGGCCTTGGGCCTGTGAGGTGCAGCAAGACATTTATCTTCTCAGCGCTTAGGGAAGCCTGACCATGCCTGGTGAAGCCAGAGCTGTCAGGCCAGCTGCTTGCTCCATTCAAGGGCTTCAGACCTTCTCCTATACCTCAGCATGTCACACAGATATGAACACATCACCCACGTGCTAGGACGTGATAATGAGGAAGCTCTGTTCTAACTCTTCCATGGTGGATGCCCAGTTTCCTCGACAGGATCACAGCATCTCGAGGTCTCAGACTCAGTAACATTCTTCAGGATGCCCTACGTGGTACTTAAATTCCTCCCAAATCTCTAGTTGGTTTATCAACTTTAACTCGGAGAACCTAGCTTGATGATGTTTCCAGCACAGTGAAAAACAAAGAATGTATCCTATTCCCATGGAATTGCTAAACACTAGGCAGAGACTGGGAGAGCAATGGAGTGTGAAGGAAAGGTTGCTGGACGAGGGCAGGTGGGCTTGATGGGAAGGGAGTGCATGGGCTGGAGAACAGTGGGCTGTAGAATGGAGGCTGTGAACAGCAGGGAGCCCCCGTAGGCTGGTAAGGGTGTGGATCATGGATGGGTGGGGTCAAGGTTCCGGATGCTATTGTCCTGGTGCGGGGTAATGTGGGTCCACTCCTTGGTGGAGGCCAGGGGAGGAAGGGGCTGATTCAAGAGGTGTAGCTTAGAGACTTGGTAGGCCATGATGACCTCCTGGATGCAAGGGAGGAAGGACAGAACAGGCAAAGTTGACATCAGGATGCAGGGCTGGGACAAGGGATGGAGATGAGATGTCTCTGCACAGCCGGCGAGAGCTCAGTCTACTGCCTAAGTCACCCTGTCCACCTCCCAGAGCCCGAGTAGCCCCAGGGTGGGTGCTGCCTGCCTCCATCTCAGGCAGGATCATCTACCTTGGCAAGGAGCACAGCGGAGCTTCCAGACAGCCAAAGATTCAGAAAGGGCTGTGGTAGACAGACTCAGTGACCAGTTCATGGAGAGCAGCATAGCATCCCAGGTCCTGCTTAAAACAAGGAGGTCATGAGGGCAAGCAGAGGCTCTTGTTCCAGCTGCTGCCTGTTCCCAGGAGTGGACAAGCTGGTGAAGGACGGAGTGGTCAAAGGTCTCTATCTGGCTCTAAGGCCTTCTGCTCAGAACATACTCCCCTCGGCCAGGAGGTGTCCAAGTGCCCCACATTCTGCCCACCCCTGCCCTCCCACAATGGAGAACACAAACCCGGCAAGCACCGTCCTTTGGCCATAGCACGTGTCCACAAACATTAATTCTCACCTACTGTTTCCTTCTGAGCACTCTCACTTCCCCGTGGGTCACTCTGAGCCATGGTGTGGTCAGCAAACCCACCCTGAGCAGCCCCGGGAAGCCTGCTATGAGTGACTATTGGGAAACAGCATAGCACATCCCAGGGAGACAGAAAAGCAGTCCTGGGGAAGAGAGGAGGTATCCTAGGGTAATGCAATGAATGGCAGTAAAGCAATACAACAGGCAGGGGAGACCCGGTTCTAGTTTTGTCTTTGCCAAGACACTTAAACCTCTCTGAGCCTCAGCCTCTGGCTCCACCTCCCTCCAGGGTTCTAGTGAGAGCCTGGGAGTAACCAGGCAGACACACCCCTAGCAAACTTTCTTACACAGAGGTGGGGTGGGGGCTCGTTATTCTTACTTCCCAGCTTCCCCTCCTCAAATAACAGGTGAACTAAACTGGTTTCAGAATCACTCATATTTTGATGATGAAAAGCAGGAACAATATAAAGCTTTAGCTTAATTAGGAAACCAAACATTGTAAACAAACAAGACACAGGAAAGGGCTGTTAGGGGCTCAGCATCTTGTGCAACTTGAGACTCACTACATCACCGGCATGATTGACCTTAACGCCATATTCCCAGAAAAATGGAAATGCTCTTTAGTGGACGTTAGGTTCTACTTTTATTCCACAAGGTTGCTGGAAAGAGAACCTCACCTGTGTTATTTTCTGATTATTATTATCTGATTATGTTATTTTCTGATTATTTATGCTCTGAGGGAACACAGGACTCACTGGAGCCCCAGATGGCGCCGGGGCAACCTGGGGAAACGCCCCCACGCCCATATTCGCCATCCTCCCAGCAAACTGCCCCTATGGCCGCCGCCCCTGCCTGCCAGCAGCCCACACCCTCACAGCCTCGTCCTTGCCCCCGATGGGCTGGAGGACGCAAGAGTGAAGACCTGCAGGGCGCGCCCGCCGAATGGCAGCCTTCCAGTTTGCCCTGCACTTTACAGTTTATGCAGCAGTTTCACCCCCAAGTCCCCCGAACCTCACAGATACCCTGGGAAGAAGGCCCGGCTTGTGACTACTGCCCCACTTCGTTGCTGCAGTAACTCTGGCTCCGAGAGGTGAGGCGACGGGCCCACGGCCCCACGCCGGGTGGGTGAGGCTGGAGGTGGAGACGCCCCCACTTCCGGGAGGGAAGCGCCGGGATCCCGGAGTAAGCCCTACCGACTACCGAGGCCCTCCGACAGTGCGGGAGGCCCACGTACCGCGTAGTACCCAGACACCTGCCTGCCTGCCAGGAGCCAGCGGTCGCGCTTCCGGGTGTGGCCACGTGACCGCCCACGTGACGCCCGGGGAGGGACTGGAAGCCCGCCCCGCCTCTGCTTGGTTTACGCCCCTGCCTGTTCGGTTTGCTTCCGCTCGGAGGCCGGGCCCAGCGAACCCTGACTCCTGCGCTTTGACTCCTGCCGGGCGGTGGCCACATTCCTCCCGTCAACAAGGAGAGCACCGAGGCCCACAGTGTGGGGGACTTTGCAGGCAGCCGTCAGAGGCACCTGCTGCTTCCGGCCCTGCAACCTGCCTTAGCTCAAGCCACTCCCCACCGAGGTACTAGGAAAGTCTCCATTTACAGAAGAGGAAACTGACGCCCAGAGAGAAGAAATAACTTGCTGAGGGGCCGAGTTAGGATCAGAACGCAGGTTTCCCGGCGCTCCGCTGGGCTCTTCCCCACGCTCTGGCTTTTCTTGCTGAGCTGCAGTTCTGGGTGGGAGCTGCCCTTCTGTCACCGGTTTCCCTCAGCTCCTTGAGAGGAGAGGCAACCTGCAGAAGGACGCAGTTACCCCCAGAGTACCACCGCTGGACTTCCTTTATAAGGGTTCTCAATCCATTTTGGGGATGGGGTGCACATCAGGGTCTTTGTTTTGAACCTGTGTTTGCTAGTCTCTTAAATTGTATGTGTAGTGGCTGAAGGTGGGGGGAGCTGATGAAGATAATGCAAGGGATGAAATTCCCACCCAAGCCACCCCTTAGTGCCCTGGTGCCACCTGCGAGCTTTGAGCACAGCCCAGCAGGGGATGACTTTCGAGGACTGGCTGGGGTTCAGCAGTTTGAGCGCCACCTGGGGCAAGGCAGGGGCCAATAATGCCTCCACCACCTGCAGACAAAGCGAGTTATCACTCTCCACCCCCCCCTTCACCACCCACCCCTCCCAGCCCACCTTAAGCCCCAGACCTTCCAGCCCCCCATCTACAGCACACAGCCCCTCTGCAGGCATCTCTGCAGCCCACAGTTGAGATCATTCTGGCTGCGCACTCTTTACCCTGCTATTTTCACTCACCATGTTTCTCTCTGTCAAACATTTCCTGAGCATGAATTTCAGTGGTTGAATAAATTCCATCAAATGGATATGCTGCTGTTTACGTACTCACTTCTGTTACTAGTAGTTTTCATTCCTGCCAGCAACATCAACGTCCTCGTTTCCCCATATCTTCACCAGCACTTTTAGTGTCTGTTATAATTTAGCCATCCTAGTGGGTGTGAAGTGATGGCTCAATGTGATTTTGATTTGATACTGAGACTAATGATGTTCAACATCTTTTCATGTGATTTGTGACCATTTTCTTGGGGAAATGTTTATGCAGATTCTTTGCCTGTTTTAAAATTAATTGTCTTTTTATTATCGAGTCGTGTTTGTTATATATTATGCATACAAGTCTCTTTTTAGATATAAGATTTGCAAAAATGTCCTCCCGTTATGTGGTTTCTTTTCACTCTCTTAATGGTATCACTTGTAGCACAAAAGTTTTCAGTTTTGATGTAATTCAGTTTATCTGTTTGTAATTATGTCCAGGTTTTGATGTCAACATAAATTTTTATTTCACTTGGGTAAACACCTAGGACTGGGGTGGCTGGGCTGTATGGTAAATGTATGTTTAAGTTTATATTATACTGCTGAACTGTTTTCTAAAGTGCATGAACGATTTTACATTCCCTCTAGCAATACTAAGAGTTTTAGCTGCTCTGTAGCCTCCTTAGCACTTGATATTATCCTTTTCTAACTTTAGCCATTCAAGTAGGTATATGGTGGCATCTCATTGTGGTTTTAATTTCCATTTTCCTGGAAAATGGACTAATGATGTTGAACTTCTTTTCATGTGCTTATGTGCCATCTGTATCTCTTCTCTGGTAAAGCATTCAAATCATTTGCCCGTTTTTAAATTGGATCATTTTTCTTATTATTATTTATATGGTTTCTTTATGTATTTAGATACAAATTCTTTATCAGATATCTGTTTTGCATTATTATTATTATTTTTGCCAATCTGTGGCTTTGTCTTTTCTTTCTCTTTATGCTGACTTTTGAAGAACAGAAATCTTTGTGCTTCTTTGTGTACTGTCTATTGATAGAAACAAAGATTTTATCTTGTGTTTTCTTCCAGAAGTTTTATAGTTTTAGGATTTGCATTTAGGTTGGTGATCCACTTTGAGTTGATTTTTGTAGGTGGTGTGAGAGAAGGGTTCAGATTTTTTTTTTTTTTTGCATATAGATGTGCAGTTTTTCTAACATCATTTGCTGAAAAAATATCTTTTCATCACTGAATTACTTTGACACATTTGTCTCAAATCAATCGACCATATATGTGTGGATATATTTCTGGACTCTATTCTGTTCAATAAATTTAGAGGGATTCAGGTCACACCAAGGATTTTGCTGATTTTCTCAAAGAAACAGCTGTTGGTTTCATCAATTTTCATTGGTTGCCTGGTTTTTATTTCACCAATTTCTACACTGATATTTACTCTTTCTTTTCTTCTGTTTACTTTGGTTTTAATTTGCTCTTTTTTTTTTATAGTTTCTTAAGGCAGAAACTGACCCATTGATTTGAGACTTCTTGTCTTTTCCAACAAAGGAGTTTACTGCTATAAATTTCCCCCAAGGTACTGCTTCTCAGCACCCACAACTTATGATATGTTGTCTTTTCATTTTTAGTTAGTTCAAAATGCTTTCAAACTTTTGTTTTGATTTTTTGACCCATGAGTTATTTAGAAGTGTGTTATTAATTTCCAGACATTTGGAGGATTTCCATGTATCTTTCTGTTACTGGTTTCTATTTCAATTCCATTTGGTCAGAGAATATGCTTTGTGTGATTTGAATACTTTTACATTTATTGATGGTCTAGGGTATGTTCTGTCTTGGCGAATGTTCCATATGTACTTGAAAAGAATATGGATTCTTCTTTTGTTGAGTTGAGGGATCTATAAATGTCAATTAGGTTAAGTTGGTTGATAGCAGCATTCAAGTTTTCTATATCCTTACTGGTTTCCTGTGAAATATTGAAAGAGTGGTATTGAACTCTCTAATCATAATTGTGGATTTGTCTGCTTCTCCTTGTAGTTGTCATCTTTTACTTCATGTTATTTTGAAGCTCATTTTATTTTGATGCACAAACATCTATGATTGTTATGTTCTCTCAGTGTATTAACCCCATACCATTATGAACTGACCTTTGGCGATATTTACTGCACTGAATCTACTTTGTCTGAGAATAGTATAGCTACTACAGCTTTCTTCTGGTTAGCGTTAACACGGCACGTGAAGGACTTCAGGACATGCCACCCCAAAACGTGCCACTTTGGTATATTGATTATTTTGAGCTAAAGGCACTTGAAAAAAACAGCAGGTGCCTGCAAGAAGGGTGCTCTGACCTTCCCTTTTCTTCCTGAAAGCAGGCGTGAAACTCCCACATGAAAAACACCCTCCTTATACCAGGAGAAAAGAAACATTCTTATTACCAGAGATGAGGAGTCCAGGCAGAGAGAAATCTGTACAAATAGACTTCGTTAAAATAATTCTTATCTTTCTTTAGTCTCCCCAAACAGTTTACTTTTCCACAATTGCCGCAATTTGTTGAACCTAGTATATACGAGCTTAGGCCCTGCCATTTCTCTGGGTCTTCATTTTTCTCGTGGGAGCTCCCATGCACATGTGAAAAATTACTAAATAAAACTTGTATGCTTTTCTCCTATTAATCTGTTTTATGTCAGTCCTAGCCAGAAATCCTAAGAGGGTTGAGGAGAAATTTTACCTCCCCTACATATGTAGTTTTCCATTCTTTTATATTTAACCTACTTCTGTCTTCATATTTATAGTGCATTTTTTGGTAGGCAGCATGTAGTTGGATCTAATTTTTTATGCGGACTGACAATCTCTGCCAGACTAAATTGTCAGATTGTATGTTAAGACAACTTACATATAATGTGATTATTAATATGGTTTGGTTTAAGTTTATTGGTCTGTTATCTTGCTATTTGTTTTCTATTTGTCCTGTCTTTTCTTTGTTCCTTTCATCTTTTTAATGCCTTTTCAAGAAATGTATGGAGTATTTTTATGATTCTGTTTTCTATCCTTTGTTGGCTTCAGGACTAGGACTGGGGTGAGAATGAGATATTTACCTTGAATGCAAAATTTAAAGGGATGTCAAAAAACTTAGTACTCAAGATAAATACTATATGAATTAATGTTTTTAAAATCAAAATTACTGTAAAAATCCATGATAAATAAAATATCAAAATTTTAAATATAAACATGATCATTATTTCTGATTTTTCCTTTGCCTCAGGTGTCAGTATAGCTCAACATGACACTATTACTGACAGTGAGTCACATATTCCTGCTTCTTTGTGTGTCTATTAATTTTTATATTTTATACTGGACATTGTAAGGGATGCATTGAAGACTCTGGATTCTGTTGTCTTCCACTGAAGTGCTGAGTTTTGTTCTAGGTGGCAGTTGATAATGGCGGTTCATTTTGATTGTGGAGGCTTGATTTTTGGCTTTGTTAGAGTGGATGTATTTCGTTTTCTTCCTTAATCCTAAGAGGGTGTGATCCTTAGTGTTAAGGTGTGGCCTTTGGGGGGTTTCAGTGGGAAGGCTGAAGTGTTTACCAAGCTCCTGTAACTTGGTAGGACCTGAACTCAAACTCCCTCCCACTAGGCAGCAATATATCTCTGCTGCTCTCTCAGCCTTCCAGCTCTTTCTTTCTACCAGGGTTTTTGGAGTCTCACTCTGTGCATACATAGTTCAGAGGTCAGCCAAATATTTGAGGGTACTTCATACTGGCTTTGTTGGCTTCTCCCATTATTTCTCCTTTTTCTACCCCCTTTCATTTTCAGCTGCTCTGTCATTCCTGAAAACCGGTCTCTTACTCCACAGTCCAATACACAGCTGCTTTCTGCTTGACCTCAATCCCCTTTTTGTTGTGAACTGGGGGAATTCCTTCAGGGGAAAAGCCAGATGACTGTGGTTCTTATCCTGTTTGATTCCTGTCATTCAAGGGTCTAGTCTCCTGTACTTTCTGCCTGCTTTTAGCTGTTCAGCTGTTTGCTATTGCCTTCAAAGAGCTGTGTGTGTGTGGGGGGGTGTTTTTTTGTTTTTTTTTTGTATCTTGTCAGCAGTTTAGAATTGCTGTTGGCACAAGGGTCAGTCTGACAAAATAATGTTAATTACCAGAAGTTGGGAGTTCTTGCAGATTTTGATATGTAGTATTTTTCATTGAATTTGAAATATTTTCTACTTTTTATTGTGATTTCTGATTTTTTTTGATCCATTGATTATTTACAGGTCTGTTTCTTAATTTCCAAACATAGGTAGATATTCCAGTTGTCTTTTTAAAAATATTTCCACCTGTATTTCACTATTGTCAGAGAAATACTTTATATGTTATCATTCTTTGAAGTTTTTTGAAACTTTTTTATGTCACAGCATATAGTCAAGTTTTGTAAGTATTTCCACGTGCCCTTGAAAAAAATGCTCTGTATTCATTTGTTGGCTCTGCTGTTCTATATAAATATATTACTTAGGTGAAATTTGTTTATTGTATTTTGTGAGAGAAGTATGTTAAAAATCTCCTATTGTAATTGTGAATTTGCCTATTTCTCCTTTTATTTCTGTGAGGTTTTGCTTTACATATAGGGTACTTCATAAGGTACATGCAAATTGAGAATTTTTACTGTTAAATTTCCTTCTTTATGAAATATCCCTTTCTATTATTAACACTGCTTTTTGTTTTACAAAAGCATCTGCTGTTTCATATCAGTGTAGCTGATTACCTTTTGTTGCATGACACAGCTTTTCCTTAATCCTTTTTACCTTCTTATATTTTAGATGTTCTTTTGAAACAGCATTTAGTTGGACTTCGTTTCTTTGTATTTCATCTGAAAATCTTTTTCTTTTAATGGGAACATTTGTTCTATTGACAGTAACACTACAAATAAATGTGTGTTTAAATTCATCATCTTACTATTTGCTTTTCTATTAGTCCTACCTATTCTTTGTTGTCTTTCTCTTCTTTCTTGCTTTCTTTTAGATCAACTATTTTTTATTATGATTCCACCCACCCCCCACCATTCAGTTAGAAGTAATGCACTCTTTTAATATCCTTTTAGTGGTTACCCTAGAGGTTAAAACATGCATCCTTGACTTATCAAAGTTTAATATAAATTGGTACTTTTACCTCTTCCTCAGAAATGGAAGGACGTTAGAATACTTTCCATTTACCTGCTTTCAATATGTATGCTACTGCTGTAATGCATTTTAAATTCTCTCTCTCTATTAAATCTCATGAGACATTACTATTATTGTTTTATATTTATTTAGACTTTCCTACATGTTTACCCTTTATGTTGCTCTTTGTTCTTTCCTGCATCTCCCTTAGCATTTTTGTGATTATGCATTCTTTTGCGCCCCCCATCTTTCTTTTCATTGTCCCTCCAATTTCCCATCTCCCACTGCCTGCCTCCACCTGTAATTAGTTGAATTCCAGGATATTAGGTACACACATGATAAAATTCTACTATGCTACATCAGATGCTTTTGTAGTAATCCCACGTATGTGTCTTAAGGTTTGATTTAACTAATTTCTCAAAAGTGAGGTCAATCTGTTTCTTTCAAAAACTAATAACAAGGTGAGTGTACCTTGGGGCATGCTTCATCTACATTAAATTTGCACTAAATCACTGCTTGGAAGAACTTAGATGGAAGGAGTCATGTCATTAACTCAAAGAAAAATCATGACATTGACATTATCTCTAGAAGAAAAGAAACTACCATCAAATGTGTTGTTTGTGTTGAATATCACTTGCATGCATCCTGAAAAGCACATTGCGTTCATGTAGAAATAGCACCAAGAACTTTAAGGCTAACTTTGAAACCTCTCAAAAAGATATATCTGAGTTGATTATATGTGTGTGTATATATATATATATATATAAATATATAAACATGTTATATATGAGGAGGAAATAGGAAGACAATAGCAATAGCACCTGGAACAGGGACCATCTAACATAGATGGACAATGGGTAGTTTTAGGTGACCCTAGAGTTCACTTAATCCAAAGTCCTCATTTTACAGATGGGGACGCTTAAGTCCAGAGAGGCTGAGTGACTTGTCTGACATCTCACCGTTAGTTGGTGGAGGGCTGGGACTGGAATCAAGGTCCCTTGGTCAGAGCAGTCGCCTTCAATTACCTGCTCTCCTCAAATGGATTCAATCAGTGGGATAGTGTTTTTGTGATCTACAGGTATGGGAACTCACCCATTTGGTCAGTAGCTGAGGCCTCTATGATTCTCCAGTGAACCATTAACCCACTTTGCTATTTGAGGCTTTAAATGATATTTTTGATGTGCCTAGTAGAGGGGCACATTGTCTAGTGCTAGGTAAAGCCTAACTGGATAGCAGTGGAACAACACAGAAATTATTTTCTGCTAAAAATCAGCCAAGTACTAGGAGAGGTGGGACTTAAGGAATGGGAGAGATGGAGAAGAAAGCTCCTTTAGGTCATTATGAAGTATGCTAAAAAAAAAAATCCTTTGAATTTAGATATCACCACACATAGTGTGTAACACTCACTTGATGGCAAATCTACTGGAGGGACCCAATAGCGTTGGCTCATTCTCTGGTCTCCTAGCTGTCCATCGAAGTTTTGTGCTCCTTTTTCACGCATGTCTTAGTCCATTCGGGCTGCTATAACAAAAATACCATAGACTGGGTGGCTTATAAACAACAGAAATTTATTCCTCGCAGTTCTGGAGGCTAGGAAGTCCAAGATCAAGGCTCCGGCAGATTCAGTGTCTGATGAGAACATGCTTTCTGGATCATAGGATATGTCCTTTTGGAAAAGTCCTCACATGGTGGAAGGGGCAGAGGAGCCCTCTGGGGTCTCTTTTATAATCCCACTCATGAGGGCTCCACCTTCATGACCTAATCACTTCCCAGAGGCCCTACCTCCAGCTACTATCATGTTGGAGATTAGATTTCAGCATGTGAATCTGGGGGGGACACAGACATTCAATCTATAAGAAGGAAATATCATTGTTGTTGGGAAGTGGCTGCCCAGCCAGGGACTTCATTTCCTAGATCCCCAGCATTTGATGGGACCATGAGACTGACTGAGGGCCTAAGGAATTGAAGGGAAGGAAGTTATGCCAGGTTAGGCCCCTAAAATACTCCCATATGATCTGCATACTCTCTTTCCTTGTCTGCCAACTGCATGTTGATGCCATAGCGGCCTTGGAGGCCAAGTGCTGAAGATGGCAGAGAGCCTACATCAGTCTGGATCCCTAAAGGACTGCATAGAAGAGAAGCACTGCCTACCTTATCCATTATCACCAACTGAACTTTACATGATGTATTAGCAAGAAATAAACTTGGATTGTGTTAAGCCATTGAGATACTAGTGTTTACCTGGTATTGCAGCTAACGGTTACTTTAACATAGTGACATCTAATTTGAATAATAAAATTGAATTTCTACTTGGAGTACTTGAAGCAACACTTGTGGGGAAGAGAGTAGAGGGAGAGCATAGCACAGCATGAGATCAAAGATCCCTAGCGTATATTAGTTCATCAGGCAATCAGTCTTCAGGTCGAGGTGTCGTGTGGACAATAGCGGCCTTCCTCTCCCCACAGAACACCCTGAGAACAGAAAGTTAGAGTATCCACATTTTATTACTTACAGAACATTACCTCAAAATATGAACTACCTCAGGGACCCAAACTCTCTGCCAATCACCAGGCTTATATAAACCTTAATATAATCCGTTCCCTGGAAGAAAATATTAACACCTGTTAAAATCCCCTGCACAGAGAACATTTCCCTGGGAGGCGTTCCTGCACTCATTTTGCCAATTTCCAGATGAATAAAACTAAGGTTTCTTTTTGCTTCTTCCCAAAATATAATTTATTACTTAACATTTACAACTTGAAAAAGAATCCGAGACTATTTTCATGAATAATAATTAGAAGAGTAATGTGCCTGACGTGGGCTACAAAGAAGGGCCCCCCTCTTCTCTGCTGGGCACACAGGACTGTGGGGTTTACTACCGAACCAGTCACGTGGAGCTTGGTCCGCTCCCCCAGATGCTCCCAGGGCCCCTGGGGTTGCTCTGCTGTTCAGAAGGAAATGGATGTTGAAGCAGTTGGTTTGCTGTATTGTGGCTTTCTTGCTTTACAGTGATACTCGCAAATACTACCCCTAGGGCAGTAGTTAATGGATTTGTTACTTAGTCTGGGAAGGTGAAGAGAAACTTCCAAAGCTCTGGGTGGTGGTGGGGGAGGAGCAGTGCTCAGAGGCAGTGCCTGTGTGGGTGCTGACTGGCTCTGCCACTTACCTCTGGGACTTTGAAATACCAAGAGTCATCACCTATGGTGGGTGGTAGCGGTAGGAGTGGCCCCAGACAAACGTAGGAGAGGAGCAGACCCGGAGGGCCCCTGGTAGGCCAAGGTGAGCCTGGATTCAAAATTCTATAGCTAAGGCGGGTCACAGCTCGACTCACTACTCATCAGAGCTACTGGTCAGTCCCTCCAAACCCTGAGATCAACTCTCCTGGGCGAAGGCACCGCTAGGGTTCTGTGTAGACACACCCAGGACCTCATGAAAGCTAGCTGTGGCCAACAGGAAGTTGGCCATAGCCAGTCCAGCGAGAGTGAGCCCAGTGCAATGACAGCAGAATTTGGACTCTGACAGATCTGGGTTCAAGTTCTAGTTATGCCACTCTGGTTCTTCTGAACGCCCCAGCTAGTCACCACCCCCAGGACTGGGCACGGGAAGGCAGTTACAGAAACTGTTAGCAGAACCCAGAGGCGGGGATTCTAATGCTCTTGGGCTTTATATTAACTGTTTCTCTTTGAGTACTCCTTACTATCTTATTTGCAATTCTGGTACATCTTAAGAAAAAGACTGTGAGCTATTCTACAATCAGAACTTAATTCCCTTTCAGTATGGCGGATTTCCCTGGGCTCTGGGTTGGGGAATAGAGTGGCTGGCAGAGGTGAGGCTGTGGAACTGGAGAGAAAGTGTGGAAAAGAGCAATGGGCAATGTTCAGGCTGGGGCTGTGGTGTTGAGGCTGGGGAGAGGGGGAAGTGTTTATGGCCCCCTTCCCTTGCCTTCTCCAAGCCATATCTTTATGACTTTTGTTTGCTCTATTGATATTTCAAAATCTTAAAGTCCTTCTTTGTCCCAGTGTTTTTATTGTCCGAGTGACCCACCTGGTTTGCCTTGGCTTTTGCAGAGATGAAACACTTCCTGTTTTGTTTTCAGAAGTAAAGCTCTCACTGCATTTCCACAGTGAATCCTGCAGCTGCATCCATCCCAAACACAGGGGCCTTGAGTGCAGGCAGCAGGGCCCACCTGCAGATGCTGGGCCTGGCCTGGACCACACGGCTGCTCAGCAGTTCAGTCCTGCTGGGTCCTCCCCACCGTTGAGGGTCCCTGGTGCTGAGAGCTGTGGTGGGGGAGGCCCCTCAGGCAGAATCTGCCCACAACCTCTGCCCTCTTGGAGGGTACAGGGCTGGGACTCATCTGCCCAGGGACTGCCCAACAGCTGGGGAGGGGCAGGGACTACGGAGGGCCAGTGGGCCTTTGGGAATTGTGGTTCTGGGAGTCCCCAGCCTTAGGCTCAATGTAGCCCAGGTCTGGTGTTTTCAAGCTTGTCTCCAGCTGGAGATAATGCTAATATCCCACACTTGCAGCTTTTTCAGGGCACTGGAAGATTGAGACTTTCTCTTCAAATAACAATGAGCATTTGTTCTGAGCCTTTGTGATAAAGGAGAAAGAAAATCATTCTTAGAGGCAGGGGGAGCAGAAAACCATCTCGACAAAAGGCACAAACTTCTCATTATACATTATTATGCTCTCAAAGAAGCATTTGTGCAAGCACATTCTTTTGTCTAAAATAAAGTGGCTCTTAAGTCTTAAGACTATCTCGGCCGTGTCTTGTTTTGGGAGGAAAAATCTGATGGGGGGAAGCTGGTTGATGAGCTCTTTTGTCCTGGGGCCCAGCCTGGCAAGCTGCTCCCCTGACTTGCAGCGTGATGCTGAGTTGTGCCACAAGCTGTCTTTTGGGGGGAGTGTGGTAGGACAATCCCTTACAAGGGGGGATCCCTACTGATTTAGTAATTACCCCTCACCCCTAAATGAGAAAGCCAGGACAGATGCCCTGTACTAAAATCCTTACAGAATGTGATGTTATAGTGAGTTTCTCGGTATCCTTTGTACAATGCAAATACTTCTTCCATGAGGCGGCTGCAAAGTTAGAATTGCAGGACTCCAAAGATAAATTTCATTGATTCCCTTCCCTTTTTATTAATTAAAAAAGAAAAAAAACTCAAACCCAAAACTTAAACCTCTTAGGAGCAGTATTTAAGATATAAAGACAAAAGAAGCAGGGACTGCCTATATTCTGCAAGTCTAGAGGCTTAGTGAAGAGTCAACACTTATTTAGAGAAAGTGTGTCTGAATGGAGCTCCGGAGGTCCTGGCTGTACTGAATTAGCAGAACCTATGAAGAGGTGAAGAGGTGAGTCTGTGAACTGGGCAGCCGCTGAGCTGGGCGGTTAAATGAACAGGCTCTGGACTATTCTGATCTCAGCAACCCATTCCCCTGGATGACCCTGAGCAAGTTACAGACCCTCTCCAGGCCTCATAGGAAAAATGGAGCTAAGAATAGTAACTCCCTGAGGCGAGGCTATGTATGTAAAGCAAACTAGCCCAGGGCCAGCCTGCAGGGACCTCTGGTTACCCCCGTTATTATGAGGGGCCTGCAGCTGTACCAGTGTATAGAAGAGACTTTGCTATCTGCTATCTGTACTATCTCTTTTCCCTTCTCTTCTTCACTTTCCTCTGCTGCTGCTTCCCTGCCTTTCTACCCCCAGTCTTGGCACTTCCCTCTCTCCCAGATCTGAAGCGTCAGTGGAGGAGGCCTGCTTCCGGTGAGACGAGGGGCCCTCTGGGCAGCCTTGCGGGGATGTGCCAGGGCCTGGTCCTCTCTCTGCAGCTGCTTCCAGGCTGAGCCTCCACTGACCGAGGCCAGCCAGTCCTCAGTCTCCCCCTTTCCCACTTCACACCTCCTGGTGCTGTTCCTCCTCTACCTGATAATAAGCTTAGGTCAAAACTGACTCCACTCTCTTCCCGTCGTGTAAACTGAGCCTGTTGGTTTCCCTCTCCCAGATTCCCAGTTCTCCACGCTGAGTCCCTTCCTGCTCCCATCTAGTCTTCCTTATCACTCACTCTGCAGACCTGGCCCTGCTCCTAACTCCTATTTAGGCAGTCTCCCTGGCCTCTGGCCTCAGCCACCTTGCCCCTCTCTTCCATTTCTATCCTTTCACATCAGCAGAAGTTGTATCTCTCTCTACTGGAACCCTGTGACATTGTCTAATATCTCCTCCTTAAAAAAAAAGCATCCTTTGTGTCATTCATCCTGCAAAAGAAAATCAGATCCACAGAAAAGAAAGTCATTTCAGTTGCAGCTTGTTTGCAAAGACCCACACAAACCTCTTGAATCATACAGAAGGTCCTCATCGTGAACTTTACACCACTCCACTCCCCCCTGCCCAACTCGGGGGCCTCCCACCTCCCATTCCACAGTTTCCCCATCAGACCTCAGTCTCCAGATCCCCCTTCCCCAACGTGGCGAACTGAAAGCTTAGTTCTATGCTCAGATAAGCTGGTCTGGGAGAGCATGGACCCGGTCATCTTTCACGAGCACGTTAGATTTCTGCCTAGTACAAGACATTGAGAGCACTCAGATGCTTGGGAGGAAGCAGAAAGGTTAGATTCAGGTGTGTCTTACAGTTGTGATGAGCTTTGATTTATCCCTTGTTTTAAAATGGTTTTGGTCAACCAAACCATTAAGGACTTACCCTATCAAGCCCTTAATATTCTCTCAAAATTGAGGTAGGTCTAATTATTTGCTTTGTTCAGCCGAGGGACACGTGTGTGTGTGTTTGTGTGTGTGTCTGTGTTTGGTGGTTGGGTGCGCTTTCTCTTTGGACTAAAACTCTCTCCCTCGCAGCCACATGACAGATGATGACCGCTTTTTGTGCTGCCGAATACATTGCTGTCCACTCAGTGAATACTGTTACCTGACTTCCATTCCAACCCTGGGGGAATCTGGATTCACAGAGGAATAGAACCTTCTTACAAAATCTGGAGTATGATTGCAATTTTACTTTTGAAGCACCCGCTTCCCAGAGGAATAGCTAGTGATTGATGCCACTGTCAGAAACCCAGATGCACACACTCATACATGAGCCAGGAAATTACATTAACAGCTCGCCCAGCAGGCCAGCACTGACTCACCCACTTGCTCCCCTATGGGAGGAGAGGTGATACGAAACCCAGGGCAACAGCAGGGAACAAACAAAGGAAAGCAGTTAGGGGGGACTGGGCTCTCAAATGTCCACAGGGTTTTTTTCCTTCCTCATCTTCTGCCGAGGGCAGCAGCCACAGGCTAAGGTCTGTAGTTATTTTGCTATGTGACCAGGATTGTGGGGAGTTATTTCATTTGTCCTGGAAGTGCACTGTCAGCTTGTTCTCACGGTGCATGTACAAGGTTGCATACAGCTCTACACACATACCTTCGTGCTTAGAGGTCTACATTTTCCTTTGGGGTAGAAGTGACCTACCTAGGCTAAGCTCATGCTAGGGTATTTGTCTCTTTGGAGAGCAAGTTAGTGTTGATTCCAGCAGGATGGGGCGGCAGAGACTGGTTTGTTGCTCAGAAGATGCCTGAAAAATACTGATACCATTAGGGCAGAAGAGTGGAAAGCAGTCCAGCAGGCCTGCTGGCGACTTGTGAGTGTGAGGGGGTTTATCGGTAGCGGCAGGCCAAAGCGTTGACATTCTTGACCACATAAAAGCCCATGGTGACTGGAGGGATGACCAATGTCCGGCCGGCCCGCAGGGGGCGGGGCTTCAGTTCTGGGAGGGTCCCATCGTCCACCATCACTAAGGGCTGGCCGTTCAGCTGCACTGACCTACAGTGAGGAAAAACAGCAGGGGACTCGTTATTGCCTTGAAAGGAAGCCATCGCAGCAAAGCCTGGGCAGCCTCAGATTGCCCCCGTCTGCTGACCGTGCCCGGCTGGCTATCACTGACTGATACTTACTCTGCCCAGGCTCTCAGATGGGTGCTTTGATAACACACGCGAACATCCCAGCAATGCTCTGAGGAAGAAACTGTCCTTGCCCCATTCTACCTAGAGTACTTAGATGACTTGCCCAAGGCTATACAGCTTGTAGTCCTGGGAGCTAGGATTTGAACACAGGTAGTCTAGTTCCAGAGACATATCATTTATTTTGACAAGTTAAATGTCTCTGAGGCAGAAGCTGAAAAGTGTCTCATGTCTATTTTTTTTGTCTTTAAATCATAACAGCAGTTCAGTTTGACTCTTCTACCTAAAGAATTTTCTTCTACCTAAAGTGTGGAATGATGCATAGGCTTAAGGTGACTTCAGAAATTCCTATTTAACTGGCATCTTTCATTAGTTTATTTGAGAGATGAGAGAACTGACATTGTGTCACTTGTCTAGGGCAGTTCTGGAGGAGGACAGAGACTTATGTGACAACCTTCCTTTCTCTAATCTGAGCATGAGTTTCCATATCTAATATTTAATGAATGTTTACATTTTAGAGACACAAAGAAGTAGGTGATAAAGCAGGCATTTGTGATCTCAGTTCACCTGCGTTGCTTGCTTTTATCCTTCCTGTTATCAGTCATTTTCAGCCCTGAGAAGGACTTAGAGAGCAAAGGGGAACAGCTCATCACCCATCCTAGGTCTGTGGTACAGAAACCAGACAGTCTCCCAGCTGTTTCTGACGGGGGAGTGACTCGGACAGCCAAGTACCCACTGAAGCTCAGTTTTATGGGTCAACAGAAAAGGCCAGAACCAGGCCACTAGCTGGAAATAAGGCTGTAAGTCACTTTGGAAAATCAGTATTACAGTGATGGCTATTTCTGGGCCTTGCCCAGCCTCCAGTGTGATAACATTGTAGTGGTATCATCTGAGCTGTGAAGGGAATAAACTGTTAGAAATTGATAAAGAGGTCTTGGTTTAGTGTTCCTTCTGTGCGATGAATGATAGGTTTAGAGAGAGATCATCAGACCCCTTGCTCAGTAGAGCCATGAACCCCCAGAGATAAGTGCAATGTAAATTGCTCCCAGGGGAGAGCTGGGCAGAGAGACAGCTCCAGGCCTGGCCCGACGTGGACCAGTTTGGGCCCAGTCCAGATCTGACAGGCCAGGGGGCAGCCCCCCTCTCTTGTTGGTATGACTGAGGAATGAATGAACAAGCAGGGGGCTCCTGGGTGGAGAGCCAGGCCTGCCTCTGGAAGATGTGGAGGTGTGAGAATTGAGATCTAAAGGTCAATGTTGACCTCACCAAACATGCAAGAACCTTCTGTGACCCTCTCTGGTGAATACAGCGTACTCATTGGAGTGGAGGGCAGGGTGAGGAGAGGGGGTTCAGGTGCAAAAAAAGCCAGGACAGGTCTTCACAGTGTATTTTATTATTTGGTTCTAGGTTGTGTGAATATCCAACAACCAGACATATGCACCATCAAATACTAGTTCAATAATACTAATTAATCTTTCCAAAGCATACTCAAATTGCTGTCACTTGAAAACCTTCAGTGGCCCCTCCTATATATGGAGTTAGGTGCAAGCCCTCCCCCTGAGGAGTTAGGCAACACCCCCTTAGATTCAGATGATCCCAGAGTATTGCCATCTCTGGGTTCTAGGAAGTCAAAACAAAGTGTGAGAAGCAAGCCTTTTCATTTCCATACTAATAACGAGTAGTTATTCTGCAACAGGCTCCATTCTGATTTCCTTATTGGTTGGTTAAAAAGCTGACTCAGGTATGGTTGGAACCAGGGAGCATGATCAAGATTGTGGACTGGTCTCTAATTCCAGGAGCCGGCCACTAACTTCCTAGACGGCTCTGGCAAGTCTCTTTACCTCACTTCCCTCAGTTTTGCATCTGTGAGAATATAGGCTATGTAGGATGTAGTACGAATGAAATGAAATAAAAAATGTGAAAGTGCTTTGAAAGCATAGTGAGCCACGTAAGTGGGAGATGGTGTTTTTTTTTGTTACTCTTTTCATTGTCATTCTGGGTAGGTAAACTTCTTGGTCCTTGTACTGTGGCACTGACGAGTTTCATGACTCCTTTCCTAAAGCCCTCTCTTCCCTTGGCTCCCGTGGTAGCGTTCTCTCTCTCTCTTTCCCTCTCTCTCTCTCTTTCCCTCTCT
>NW_020185331.1:2004005-2110291 GCF_003031525.2 Neophocaena asiaeorientalis asiaeorientalis
TCTCTCTCTCTCTTTCCCTCCATTTTCCTCCTTCATTTCTGCATGTTGTTTCCTTTTTGGGGGACTGTTCCCTTATAGCTGCCTCTCAGATGCTGGGGTTGCTGGTGCTTGGTCCTGGGACCTCTTTGCTTCCCACACTACATACTCCAGCTGGGTGCTGTTACCAACACCCAGGACTTTAATTACTATCTGCATGTCGATGCTTCCCAAACCTGTATCTCAAGGCTGAATCCTTCTTCTAACTTATATCTCCACTTGGCTGTTCCACAGGAACTTTATAGTCACGTGTCCAAAGTCAAGATCTTCTCCTCAAACTCTGTCCTTTTTTCTGCCTTCTTATCTTTGGGCTGGTACCACCCTCTATAAGATTACCTAAGCCAGAAAGCTGTGGTCATCTGGGTCTTCTCCCTCAGGTCCCAGGTATGGAGTCGCTAAATCCAACCAATTCTACCTTTAAATATTTTTCAGATCTGCTTCTTTCTCTCCCTTCACTGCTATTATTTTAGTTCAGAGTTTTCCCTGTGATCTATCTCCTTGCCCCTGGCCTTGCCTACCTCTCCTGTGCTGGCCACGTTATTGACAGGGCCATCTGCTGCTGTCCCTGCTTCAAACTCTCCAACAACGCCATCCCTTCCACCTTAATCCGGACGATGAAACCAAGCTCCGGCCACCTCCCCAGTCTCAGATGCTGCCAGTGCCCCTTACTGCAGTGCTACCTGTGGATCACAGCCCTCTGGGGGTGGGCTTGGGCTGAGTAGGCAGTCATTGTAAGGACATCATCAGTATACGCATGAACAGGTTGTTCCCAATGAAAAACAGTTAAATTTTGCCCATAAATGAGGTAGATCTTTCTCAAATGAAAATGTCAGTAGATCCTGGTGGGAATAAAATATACCAGTTCATTAAAAAAAAAAAAGTAAATATTTTTCAAATGTGAATGCCTGTAGACACTTGGGATTAATAAGACACAAGTTCATTTAAAACTGCTATAAAATTCCTAATAGATTGTTTTGGGAGGAAGGGGGCATCATGTGCTTTTTTCAAGCCAGAGGTTTTTAAAGGGACAAGTACTAGTGTGGGAGGGCTATGACGTTTGTTGCCATTACAAAGGAACCTGGGAACCTGAGCGTACCTTTGGCCCAGCGTGGCCAGATTAAATGACTTGTAGTTCCGCTTTGGGTTGTTGTGTGTGGTGCTCCCTCCTCCTCCTCTGCGGGACTAACTGCCCCGGGGCCCTGCCGAGCCTGCTCTCGTGTTGCCCCCTCTGGGGAACCTTCTTTGACCCCTGGGTTAGGAGCCCCAACTCTGCACTCTCGTGTACCCAAAGCTTATAACCACCTCACTGCATTGTAGGGACTTACCCACTCTGCCCCTCACTGGGCTGTGAGCTTGATGAGGAAAGGCACAGTGCCTTTCACCCCTAAATACTCGGTGCCTAACCAAGTGGCACAGAATTGGGATGGAATGTTTTCGGAACAAGTGAATGGACTTTTGAGGCTCTTTCACATTATTTCTGGTATTCCTGGACTGAGTTTCTCCAGCTCTGAAGAGGCTCCCTGGAGGCTTGCTGAGCGTCTTTACGGATTTCATTAATGTACCCATTGCTGGTGCTCTCAGTGGCCCTGGAGATGTTCGATAAGACCTGAGTTATTGCTGACTCTCGCAGTCACTCACTAGATAGCTTGTCCCAACTGGACACGTGGCCGTTGATCATTGATAGCGTTTTTTCATCCTTAAAAAAGATCTATATGGCCACCTCTTAGCTAAGCCAACTTGAGTTAATTTTGTGAGACCTTAAGTCCTCATACAACCTTGTTTACAAAGTTCCGTCACTGTAACGATGGACAGTGTGCTTTACCACCTCCATTCTAATTTTCCTGCTTACGTTTTTATTTTAATATTTATCCTATTACCCAGTTAAGTCATATCACAGTAAATATTACGATTATCTTCCACTCTTATGCACTGAACAACTTGTAAGTTTACAAACATATGTTAATGATAAAAAAATCACTGATTACTGAGCACTGTCTATGCAAAAGGCAGGATGCTGTGATTATTCTATCACATTTAGTCCTCACAACTACCAACTGAGGCAGGTGTTAGCATCCCTACAGATGAAGACATCAAAGTTTAGAGGGGTCTAAGATTCACCTAAGTCACATAGCTGGTAAGCGGTAGAGCTGAGATTTGCCCTGCAGCCCTTCACCATAGTCCTATTTGGCCTCCCTTGTGACTGCTAAAAGAGCCCTGTGAGGTACATAGGCAAGTATTATTATTATTATTTTTGTAACTTCACTATTGAGATGAGGTCAGAGAGGTTAGGTGGCCTGGGCAAGGTCACATAGCTAATAGGTGGCTAAGCTCTGTCTTGGATTCAGGCCTCCTGATACCTGTTTCTACTATTTCGTGCTGTTCCCCAATTCCAGATGGCACTCACTAGGATCATGTTTCTTTCTTTGAAAACCTTTCTTATCATATTTTCATCACATTCTGGGACCTCCTTCCTGGCCTGTGACATTTCAAACCAAATGCTAAATGATCCAGTCTATGTTGAGCTATTTCTCTTAATTCCCTAGTTGCTGAGGGCTTTTAAATTATCCAAATATTAGGACAACTGAGTTTTTATCACCATCTGTTTTTTCAAAGTCTGAATTGCTTTGTTCCTAAACTTGGTTTCTTTGCATGCTATTTGAAATGGGATTCAGTGTCTCAATTTGGAGTCAAGCCCTCTGCTTCCCAGGTCTCTGTGGGATCCCCTTGGCTGGGACACCCTCCTTCCCCTACCACCTGTCTACAATCTCTGGTCTTCATGGCTTATTTTATGGTTCTTGCTAGCCATGGATACCGAAGGAAGCTTTCAGCTGTTCTGAGGTCTCAGGGAAGCAAGTCTAGTGAGCATGTCCTTTGCCAGTCTTGAAGATACTTTGCTGGTCTCTGGCCTGACTCTGGCTGGACTTTTGTGGGAGCAGAGGCAAGGGAAGCCTGCGTATTATCGGGAGCAGCCTGGGGAGCTAGTGTCTGGTTTCTGCTGGCATATTTAGGGCCTTGAATGGGACTTAGAGATAACTAGTTCCACCTCAGCCACTTTGAGAAAGTGATTTGCCCTCTGTGAGCTTGGGTTTCTCCATTTGTATGACAGACTAGATGAACCCTAAGATTCTTTCTGGCTCCCACATTTTTCAGGTTGGCTGCCCACAGCCTAATAGCTAGCCTGAAGCAGAGTTTAATGCCAAATTCAGAGTGATCCTGCACAGGTAGAAATGTGATCATGACATTCACCTGTCTAAATGCTCAGTAGCTTCCTGCGGATCCTAGAACATTCTCCAAAGTCCTTACAAGACCCCATGAGCGAGGCCATTTACCTCCGTCTGCAGCCCGTAGAGGCCCCTGTGGCTGCTGCCCATTGCAGCTCCCCACCACCTCCCACCTCCTTGCGTTCTGTGTTCCAGTCACAATCTCTCTACTCTCAGGGTTTTTGTACATGTTGTCACTCTTCCTGGAAGCTTCTCCGTATTCCATCCCTGCTTCCAGCCTCCTTTGCCCTGCTAACTCCTACCTGTCCTTCAGGTCAGGTGCCCGCAAAGCACTCCCTATCACCCAGTACTTCTCCTGTCTCTGCACTCGTCACAGCACTGGGATCGCTGACTGCTTGTCAGTCCCTCCCCTTGTCAGGAAGACCATGTGTCCGCCCTGCTCATCTCGTGCTCTCCTGTCCACTAACCCACATATAGCAGGTGCTCAGTAAAAGAAGGATGGGATATAAATACATGGGTAGACGAACTACAGTCTGGAAGGAAAAGACACTGTGGTGGGAGAACAGAGACTTGAGTTAGAGTCCACATCTGAGCATGACGTGTGCAGGCCTAGAAACGTCACAGTTGGCTCTGGTCTGGGTTTCTGGATTGTTAAATGAGAGAGAGGGAGGGAGGGAGGGAGGGAGGGAAAGCAGGAGTGGGGAGCAGAAGGGAAGGAAAAAGGAGGAGAGAAGGGAGAAGGTATAATAATCTGAGGAGTGTGGGGCGGGGAGGTCATCAGCTCCCTTTGCTGCTCAATAACCCGCACAACCTCCTGGCTTCGACTCTGGTGCCAGCGTGCTTCCCCGCGCGCCACTAGAGGTCCCCCTTGCTCTTCACAACGGTGCTGAGAGCCCGCGCGCCGGCTCCCCCGAAGCGGAGCCCCTGCCTCTGCCCCTCCAGCCTGCTCTCCGGTCCCGGCAAGGCCCGGAGACGTGCGCGGCCCTTGGCCTCCTGGAGCAACAAACCGCAGGATCACTCCAGTCCCGACAAAAACTTCGTTGCGGTGCACTCCGCACCCCCGCGCCCCCGCAATGTGGCTTATATTAAGGAACCGTCCGAGGCCGGGCTGCGATTCCTGCCGGGGATGCGGCTTCCCGGCTGGCGTGCAGGGAAGGGGGGCGCAGGTGCGGGGCTGGCGGCAACGCGCGACTCAGCGCCTGGCTCTCCTGCCTGGGTCCCGGCGCCCCGCCCTCCCGCCAGCCGCACCTGTGTGCGCTTTACAGGCCCCCGAGGCCCAGCTGCCCGTGGAGGCCCCCTCGCTGAGTTAGGAAGCTGGTGTGTGCTGCTGCCCTGCCCTTCTCGGCTCAGGGGCAGGTTAGAGCCGGGAGGGAGGCCGGCCGGGTTTGAGGACGGAGGGACCTCGCTCAATTTCCCTGCTCCGGGAGAAGCTGTGCATCTGGAGTAGCTTAGAGAGGAGGTTCCTTTGAAATGGCCGTGAGTGATGCTACCCGCTGAGGAGGGCCGCTCGGAGGTGGCCGCAGCAGGCTAGTCCCCACTTGCCCAGCTGAAGCAAAAGCTGTAGGATGCTCACGGCCCTCTCAGGGGAGCTCCTACTCCTGAGGGGTCATTGGGAGGATTACTTCCTCCCAAGCGTGTCCTGAAGCTTTCTCCTACGTGTTAGGGGATTGTTCTCCTGCTAGGCTAATTGTTCTCATTTCTAAATTTTCAGTGGCACGTGGTTCAGTGCCTTCTTGCGCGTGATAGTAGTTCACGTTAATGCTTGTCGGGTTCCACTCAGTCAGCCTCTCCAAGGGTTCTCATGTGGTTGGTTGGACACTCCAGTCCCTTACTCTGTTGTTGTTAAAGAGAGGAGACGAAGTGAAAAATGGAGGTGAACGCTTCCTTTTCCCCTTACCCCTTGAAAAGCCCGCATTATATATGAAGTTCCTGGCCACTTAGACAATTTGAGGCTGATAAGATCACTTGCCCTATGTCCTGTTCTTTGAGAGCATATTGAAATAATGAGGAGTTTCAATCTAGCTTCTGTATCACCGAACTAGGACTCCTTTATGCAAGCAGAGCTGGGGATTTTTAGGCAAGTTGTTAGGGATGTAAGCTTTTCCTGTTTGCAGTTAGGTTTGGGGGTCACGATTTGATCTGTGTTCTGTCCAAGTCTGTGTAATAATGGTTTATGCCATCATGGGATCCCACCATCTGCTTCTAGTGGTTTAAAATAACAGCACACTTGGCAAACAAGGTGAGAGCCCAGCTAAGGAACCTGGATTTACACTGATGTTAACTTCCAACAGAGGAGGCAGTCATCTGGGGGCACTCTGGGAAGACAATTTGATTCTGTGACCATCTCAAAGCTCCATGTCATAGGCATATCACACTCAAACCACAATAGGAACCAGCTATTAAAATCATGGAGACTTTACCATGTGGTTAACCCTGTTCCCTCCCATTGTAAAGACTTGGTGCCATGATCGCCGACATTCTCAAATGTTATGAAAGGGGTATTATTCACAGTCCTACTGTTCTTTGTGTTGTACACATTCAATTATAACAGATGTAATCCTTACCCACTATGACAGAAAACACAGAAATATGCAAATGTGTGGTCAGAGGCACTATAATTAACACATTACACAGGGGAGAGAGAGAAAGAAAATCAAACTTCATGGCCTGGGTTTCAAGGCCTTCTGCATTCTGGCACTAATATATTTTTATGGCCTCTCCCCTCACCTCATAAAGCATCCTCTATTCCAGTCATGTGAGACGATATGCTATGGCCCCAAACAAAATGGCCCTTGAACTTTCGTACTTCTAAACCTTTAGTAAGCTCATTCCATTGCCTGGACCAGCCTTCCCTCCAGCATTTCCTAGATGTATGGCTCATCCTTACAGCTCCTGCTCAATGGTCCTCAGCCCTGAGGATTTCCCAGATTCCCAGGTTAGAATTCAACTCTCCCTTCCTTATGCATGCATCCTCCTATATTTACCCTCTGTGGTCGGTCTTGTCTTAAAGTATCCTGTGTGGGGAGGGACCAGGTTTCCCCAGTCCTAATTATGTGGAGCTGGAAGGGGCAGTAGAGGATCAGAAGCATTCTCTTTATTACAGGCAGTCTGCAGGCGAGATCAAGAGAGTCAGGTAAAAGGGCAGGCGTGTGTGTGCACAGACAGGTTTTCCGTATGTGAGGGTACGAAATAGAGTCCATTAGTCATGCCCAAAATGAGTTCCATTACTGTAAGGTCACGGCTTCCTGGAAACCTATTCAAATATGCTAAACCAAAGGGATAAATAGCTCAGTTTGATCAGATTTTGACAGTGTTCCTATAGCGCCAGCTGCACTGGTATACCCTCAAAGGGGAAAATAAGACGTCCCGGTGGCACAGTTTCTGCCCCAGGGTCCACAGATGTCAGAGAACAAAGAGTGTGGTGACTCTGAGTTGTTCTAGAGAAGGCGAGTGGCGAGGAGGATAGGCTGTCAAGCGACTGCTGGTGTTTGGCAGCTGGTCCACAGCTTGGAGCTCCAACCCCTTGTCTGAATGAACCACATCCTGTTGTGGGTTCCCGATGCTTGGCAGCCAAAGAAATACTGATTCAAGGCCCTGGACCTGCTATAGGGATGAGGTGGATCAGGACTTTTCAGTTCCCTGAGGCTTATGTTTGTCCATCACCTAAACCACAGCCTCTGGAGGATGTGGAGAAAGGAGAAGACAAGGATAATTTCTCCTCTGCCCACCAGAACTGCCTATGTATTCTGCCTCCCTGCCCCTCGGTTTAGAATCAACTGCCCAGAAACGTGTTAGCTTTACTCTAAAGTGCTCATTTACCAGGATTTCATCTGGGTCACCTGGAACAGAACGGAAATCTCTGCTTGCAACGAGGGTCCCCGAGTGAGTGGAGCTGGGGTGGGGACACCACAGTATTGATGGACAGCTATGCAGAGAGATTCCAGCTGCTGGGAGCGATCTGGAAGAAAATGTATTGTAGAGCTGAGAGCAAATGAAATCTCTCAGAAAGTAACAGTGAAAATGCTGGATCCCTAAACATCTTGGTTTAAGATGTCAAGTCACTGTAAAATATAAAGGCATTTTGTAATCCTCTAATCTGCACAGAGATCTGTACATTACTAATCTGGGAGTTAAAACAAAACAAACAGTAAAACCTTTGGGAACCGTACACATCTTTCCACTTAGTCATAGAGAACTCCCAGGGGCTCCTGGCATGTTCGCACCTTTGGCAAAATGGCTTAGTGCCTGAATGAAGAATAGAATCTGGGTGAAATCAGAGATGCAAATCAGCTGGAATCTTGTTCCAGCATTTTCTAGAGGGACAATAGTTCTCAACTCTGGCCACATATTTGAATCACCTGGGGAGCTTTAAAAAATACTGGTTTCTGGGTCCCAGTCCAGAGACTGATTTAATTGGTCTGGGGTGCGGCTTGGGCACTGGGGCTTTTAAAGGCCCCCAGGTAATTCAAAGTGCAGCCATGGTTGATCAGCACGGAGCTGATGACGAAAGAGTGGGAGTATGTTGGTAGCTGGGGCAGGGGTCGGGGATCAAATAGTTTTCTAACCATTACGTTCTAAATTTCTTTTGAATAAACAGGTCTTTTCTTACTCTTTTGGAGTACCATGTAAGAAGCCACATTTTTTAAACTAAAAAAAACATGTGAACTTTTCAAAGGCAAATTTTTTGTTGAATAGTGTAGAGTGAACACTTCTATTTCTGCAGAACTGCTGCAGTTAATGTTTTCCCTGTAGTGAGTACTCTGGTGAGATGGATGAGCTCCTCAATATGTACCAGGGAAGTGTGTGCGTGGCACTTCACAGCAGGAATTCAGAACCAAATCCAATGGAGCATCTGCACAGATAAAAAACTCTGTATTTCTTTAGCACTGAGAAGGAAAAGTGTGCTTTTCTTGAAAAGCAAGGTCGCTAAAGTCATTTGGATTCCTCTCAGGTCTTGGGCTGTGTCACAGAGAGCTCCCCACAGACAAAGAGCAGTTCAAGCTCTCTTCAGGCAGAAGGCACTAAGGGGGTTAAATATATCATTCAGTACCCTCACTATATTTTCCAGATATGTATATAATTAGTTACTTAGATAATGCTGTATGCATTGCTTATAGCTACTATCTCTTTAGGAGCCACCAAAAACCCTCAAATGAGCACAAGGGTGAAAAGAATCCAAACTCCTCTAAGTCTTGTTGAGTAAGCGTACACTGAGTAAAAATTGGAAGGCTTATTTCTCTACACTTTTACTTCTCCTTATTTTTTCTACAGACTGACTCTGAGCCTTAAGAATAAGAATTCTTATAAATACATATAGTCATATATATTTATATTTATACTTTCACAGCATCTATTTCAGACTTTCTGAACTGGAACACTAAATTGAACTTTGCTGGTTAGAAGTACCACCTTCCTGTTCACCTTCAACCATTTCGTAAATCTCCCCAATCCCAGGCATCTCTCTTGCCTCTCCTTGCTCCCAGCCTCTGCGGCTCCTCTGTCCCTCTGAGGGGCTCTGAGTGGCCTTTCAAAAGGCCTGCAGGTGATGTGGTTACATGTGCAACAGCAGGGCCTTTACCTCCAGGAAAAAGAGGTCTCCATCATCTTTTTTTCTGACATTTTAAAACTGGCACCTGAAGCCCTGCAGAGGTTAACAGGTTTCCTCACACACTCTCAGCTTAAAAAGTACTATTGATGTTCCTTAGCTCTTACAGAGCATCAAAGCAAATTCCAAACGCATTAAAGTAATGAATATAACAAATGAAACAAAAAAGAAACTAGAAGAAAATAAAGATATATATTTATCTGATTTCAGGAATATAAGTAGATAACCATATAAATGGAAAGAAGGAACCACAAAGCAATAGATTTAACTGTATAAAAAGGGAACACTTCTGTATGTCAAGATAACACCCTAAAACTGAAATAGTTGGAAAAATAGCAAATAAAATGCTGAGGAAAATATTTCAACACATATGATAGGTAGCAAAGGGGAAATTGCCTTATATTAGAAAAAACTTACAAATCATTAATAAAGTGGATAACAGCCCAATAGAAAAATACACAAAGGGGATGTAGAAAATTCACAAAAGCAATAAAATGCTAATAGATGCAAAAATTTCAACCTCACTAATACTTAAAGAATACAACTTAACATAATAATACTGTTATTCATTATGAAGTTGGAAAAGATTTTAAAATATTACTGTTCTGTGTTGGTGAGGTAAATTGTAATAACAAAATGTTCACATTTCCTACTCCTTCTCAGACCTCCACAGCTAAGCTTGTCTGAGGTAAGAAAATTGAACAGTTAATCATATGAGATAAGTTTATATAACTCAGTGGATTCCAAGGTGAACAGACGGAGAGTGATCAGGGAACCTGCTATTTGAGGAATGGCTGAAGAAGCTGAGATTGGAGGCTAGAACTCTAGGGGAACACATATTGGAAAATCGTTACAAGGATGGTATAGATTTACTCTGCTTAATTTTTCTAAAGCAAGGATAGAAATGGGAAGAAAACACCCTTTGGCCGCAAGTAAGGAGGATCTTTCCTGCAATAAGACCTGTCTAGTCCTAAAGTGGGCCAACTCATGAGATGAAGAGTCTTATCAACAGAAGCTGACGGGCTTTTTGTCAGGGATGTTATAGAAGAAACTTCTTGATCTCTAAGAGTGCTTCCAAAATTTTCCTCTATAAAGTCATCTTTTAATAATTTCAGAACTTTTATAGAGTGGTTTATTTTAAGAAGAAACTAATTTAAATGATCCCAGACAAGTGAGGATAATGGAAACCTGCAGGGAGTACATCTGGTCGACCAGAGTTCAAAAACTCCAAGTACCAACTAATATAAGCAGTATAGAACTTGAACACTTAGAGGTCTTGAATCTGCTGAGATATATGGAGTAATGGCCCCTTCGGTCCCAGAAGACAGGTCTTCAGGTTTTGTTTCTGAGTGAGAATTCTTGGTATAGAATTCTTAAGGTTAAGGTTTTTCCTAAAGCTCCTTTTACCAGATCTGTCCATGTCCCAAAATAAATGTGATGCTTCCCGATATCTGTGGTGGGTCAGGTGGTGGCCAGTTCAGACCTCAGAACTTTTCATACTAGCTAAGCTCTGAATCTGGAGATGAAGTATCATAATGTGGTCTGTTCCAACAGGGACATGAAGATATTTTTAAAGTCTTAGCACCTGGGAGTTACTTCAGTATTTTCAGAACCTCTCTGTTTGGCTAACATCAAATGACACCTCTCTAAAGGCATGCAGTTAGATGCCAATGTTTTCCTTTGATATAGGATTTAATGAGGCTGAAATCAAAGCAAAAGTTATATCCCAGAGAGATGGAAAAAATAAGCAGTACGTAGAAAAAAGAAGAAAAAGATGTTCGTTTCTTCACAGAACAGGCAATAAGATTCCTGGTTCATAGGAGGCTTGAAATTCTTTCGGCTAAAACATGGCAGCTGAAGGAGAGGCTCATACAGATATGAAATTTAAACATTTAATATGAAACCTATTAGCCCCAAAGCAGAAATATTCTGCACCTCTCTCATGGCACCACCCACAGTCTGCTTCCTGTTTGTTTTTTTTGCTTCTAATAATAGAGATGAACTTTTTGAGGGCAGAGACCTCAGAATCCCTTTCCCCTCCAAACATCCCTATTAAATAGCTCTTGAAGGTCAGGTGATGACGTGGCCTGGCAATCAAGAGACATTCTGATCTGAAACATCACATTAAACTTTACGTTCAGACTGTTTTCCTAATTTGTCTACTCGTGTTTCCCGAGTTCTTATTAATTATGGGACCACAATTCATTAAGAATTTAGCCAGATTAATTGCCACTGAAAGTCAGAGTGATGAAGAGGAAGAGTTATGTCTGGCACAAAGCAGGATCTCAATCAAAGTTGATGAATGGATAAAGATACATACTCTCCAGTTTCCCTGGGAATCCTCCCCTGACAGCATCTTTCCCTCGGAGGGTGGGCTCCATTAGGTTTGGGGGATCTGGCAGTGTCTGTGTGCATGCGGTCAGAATATAAAATGCTGAGATTGATTTTTAGAGACCTCAAGTTAAACCAACTTACAGGCACTCCTGGTATTTAATAATCATTTTGTTTGAGAAGAGCATAGAAGAAACAGAAGGGAATTCCCTGATTTTGCTGAGAAAATTTCCCTAAAATTCTGTGATTGGGAAATGGAATCTTAGAAGCAGCTCAAAGAAGAACTTTTACAGAGGATCTGAAATTAGGACTTGTGAAGAAAAGTTAATGGAAAAGGGATGAGTTAGCCTAAAGGAGAGAAAACTGGTGGGTCACCTAATACTTTTCAAATATATTCATAATGTATCATGAATACATAATACATTGTATTCTTAAGCCTAAGATGAAATGAACTCAGTATCATGACAGAGCTCGGCTATATATAATGTATATTTTTCAATGTCATTATAATTTTACATTACTGGACTCTTAGGGTAGCACAGTGTTGAAGGAAGTGCAGTGGACTCGGGGTCAGGAGAACTGGATGATAGGTACTTTCTAGATCTGTCACTTAATAGTTGTGTGACTTTTTTTTTTTTTTTTTTTTTTTTTAACGAACCCGTGTCCCCAGCATCGGCAGGCAGACTCTCAACCACTGCGCCACCAGGGAAGCCCAAGTTGTGTGACTCTTGAATGAGTCACTTAGTGCCCTAAAATTCAGTTTCTTCAACTCTAAAATGCTTCATGGTGCTGTTTATTATATATAAAGTCCCAGCCACAGGCACGGTCTGCCCCAGTGTTCCTATAAAATTAAATGTTCAGACAGGATTGAAACTCTGGGCACTCCTTCCCTAGATGTCTTTAGATATAGAGCATCTTCTGGTCCAGATGTCCTAGCTACAGACTGTCTGAGGGCAGGGGAGTGAACCAGACCACCTCAAAGCATTATTCCACCCCAGGGTTCTTAGCATCAGTGCATCAGAATAGAAGAACCAGTGTGATGAAAGTTGTTTCCTTCTTTTCCAATTTTTGGATAATTTTCTCTCCAAACGGAATTGAATATGACACATAGGGCAGAATGCTGGGATCTGGTGAGACACCTGCTCCTGGTTTGACTTTCCCCTACAAAGTGAGTCTTCCTGTTTTTTGATGTAAATTGCTTGCTTGACCCAACTTTATGTTGCTTTTCTATTTGCTGAAAGACATTGGAGATATTTATGTCTTGGGTAGAGATGATTCCCTAAAGGACAATGTTCATTGATTTGTGATCACATGAGGCATTGGGCAGATTCTCTCGTAGATGGTAGAGCTGCCCCAAAGGTGCTCTTAGATTTACCTAGAAGGGGAAATATTACTGTCTTAGGTGTGAATGGTTAGTGTTTCCCCCAGAAAGGTGAGAAAGCAGTGAAAATGACAGGGGAGGGACCTACAGCTGGAGATTTTCTGCAAGAGAACTAGCCTGGTATAACTACCACTTTCTCTTGTAGCACCAGTTTCTTTGTGTGTCTTTTTGGTGGCTTGAAGAAGCTACTTTTCTGGTGACCATAGAGACAATAGGCTCCAAAAGTGAAGTGGGTGTGGGGGGAGGGAAATGGAAGAGACTAATAGAATTTTAGAGTTTGATGGGAAGCAGTAATCTTTCACCTCAACCTCCCACTGAGTAAGGAATCTTAGAGCACCTCTGAGGTGGCCATGGCCACTCATTCCTTGATTAATAGTCTACCTCCTGAGAAAGCCTGTCCTGTCCTCCGTTAAGCCAGGCATGCCTTTGGAAAATGAGCTCGTTTTGTGGTGAGATCTTTCTCTTTTAAATTGTAGTCCCTGGTTTTCTGTCATTTTAGAGGATCCTGGGCCAAATCTGTTTTCTTTCACTTAGCAGCCCTTTGAATATCTGAAGAAAGTCCTCACAACTTACCTTATTTTTCTTGTCTAAATTAAATCTCCCTATTTTCTTCAGCCATCTTTGAAGAATATATATTCCAGACACAGAATACCCTTCTCTGGTACACACTGCAGTTTTCTAAAAGTTTCCCTTCTTTTGTCCCATAGGGTATAGGGCACCCACCTTTTGTCTGGTTCCCAGAGTGAGAACCATCTCTTACATAAAGAGTTGAGACTTGAGTGGCGGGTCTTACGACTGGTTCACTCACTGATATCAGAAACAGGAACCTTCACTGTGGACCTGGATGTCTGGACTATGCCTGATGAGTGGCCTCAAAGGTGCTTCCTGTACAATACCTAACATCCCTGAGCCCCAAGTTCACATGCAGCTACCCTTTCGGAGATCTGAACTATTTCCAACCCTGATGGCAATTCTAAGAGAAGGAGAATTACCCCATGTTCTCTACCCATCAAAAAAGTTTGCCGGTATCTCCCTAATCTTAAAATCCCAGGCCAAAAGGCCCAACTGGTGGCTTGAATGGCACACTGATCTGCTTTATAGCCTCTTCCTGGTCCCTAAAGACAGAAGCAGTTACAGGTTCCCAGAGCTTTCCATCCTCTTCTGAACTGACATGGCTTCAGGCTACAGCAAGGAATTAGCAGGCACAGAACACAGAATCTGGCCCCAGAGGTTTATAAGAGAGAGAAGGAGACACCAAAGGCTGAAATCACTTCCTAGCATTTCCTTTCATCCTTTCCTGCAGTCTGCTGCACCAAAACCACACTCTTCCTGTGAGACCCCCATCCCAGAACCACGAAGGGCTCCTGCTCTTATGAGCAGTTACTGAGCAGGAGAGTGGGATGTACCACCTGAACGTGTGCACGGCAGTCCCTGTCCGGCAGCTTATAGTCAGAGATGGCTCAGCACGTTCTCTCTAGAACAAGAGAGGTGTTAAATTAGTAGGAGTTCACAGGAAGAGGAACAGGCTTGGAGAAGTGAGTGAAGGGCCCAGAGTTCCATAGTGAAGTACTGGCAGGAATAGGGCTGGAATCCAGTTCTGTTGACTTCTAATCCAAAACTCTCTTTAATACAATATATGTAAAATCATATGTGTGTGTCTGTATTTATACTTCTATATGGATGTGCATGCATGGATGTGTGAAATTTTCATTTGTAGAAGGCTTCATTTCACCCATATGCTCTAATTTGATTCTCACAATAACCCCGCTTGACAGGTAAGGGAGCTGAGGTCACACAGGTAATGGTAGCCTGGATTCATATCCAGGCTTTCGGGTTCCAGCTCCCTCTTCTAATTGCATAACATTGCTATTTGATTTCAGTGGGTGTTACCAAATTCCTCTTCAGGATCCCTGTGGAGTGAAATTCTCTTTTCCCCTGTCCTTCTCTGACGTTGTCAACAAAGCCAGAACATAGCTCCTCACCGAGATGGTGACAAGGTTAGATGCACGAGAGCATAATTGGAAATGCAGCATATCGGTAAGCCAGTGAGAGTCACTTCAGTCACTCTAAAGAGCACGTATAAGCAGGACAGGGGCCAAGGTGTGGCCAGGTTCAAACATCAGAGCTGTGATCCTGGAGGCAGGGACACAGAGTTGGGTAAACAGGGTTAGAGGCCTGTGCCCTTGGCTGATGGAGAAACAAGCTCATAAAATGGTGCCACCCTGGACCATCATTTCCGCATGTTTCATGGTTTTGCATTTATGCAGTTCTTATGTCTTTTTATCATAATCTTAACAGATGTCTTATCCACACATTATCTTAAAAGTCTGAGAAGATGCCACTTTTGAAGAACATTCTTAGAGCAGTTGTTTCCCTCTTCGTCCCCAACTGGCTAGAGTTCTGAGTTGAGGAAGAGGAAGGCAATGGGCATTTACTGAGCGTTTACTAGGTATCAGGAACTTTACATGGGCTTAGGATTAAAGGATTTGCCCAGGTTATTTAGTGAACCAGAACCAAGTCTCCTGCCTAGAATGAAGACCAGGAACTCAGCACACCAGTCATGAACTACTGGGAAATGGAGAGAGGGGATAAAATGCTCACGGGAGTTCTGCTGGGATAGATAGGATTGAGGGGAAAGAAAAGTGGGAGCAATGTACTTATAGCCAGAAAAAAGAGCCAGTATGTGAACCAAGACTGAATACAGATCTAGCGTGGGCTAAAGAGGCTCAATAAGTGACTTCCCAGATTGTGTTTTGTTCCCATTGCATACGGTTGGAAACCAAATGCAAGCCACCAAGGTTGCTGTGAAACAGCAAACAATTATAGCGCAAATAGTTGTGGGCAGCTGTGGGAACACAAGCCACCTGCTCCAAGTTTGTAGCTTTGTTAAACTTGGTAAACATTAAAAAAGGAATGGGAGCGCTCCCAGTCTGTACAGTATCCCATACCCTTCCTGGGAGGCCTTCCTCCAGGATGGGGTGGCCTAGAGCTGCTTTCTGTGTTGCCAAAGTCTCTAGAAGAGACTGAGGGAGGTAGAGTATCACAGAATCATACACTTACAGAGTTTGAAGAGACTACAGGGCCCCCAGAATATAATTTCTCTCTTAATGTTCAGATAAGGAAACTGCATTCCAGAGAGGTGATGTGCCCAAAACTATAAAGTTAGGGGCAGAACTGACTCTTTTTTTTATTCTTACAGTGATTTTATTTATTTCTCCAGGGTTTTATTTACATTGATTTTTTATTAAATTAAAAATTAATCCAAATTAACCCCAAATTAAATCTTTTAATTAAATCCAAATTTTTAATTCATTAGCACTGACTCCTGACCTCTGAACTTCTGATCCTTTGTCCAGTGCTCCTTCCTTTAAGCCCCACAAGGTTTGTAGATGGAGACAAACAGGGAGTTACAGCACTACAGAATGTTACAGCTGGAATGGATGTGGTTCTTAACTACAACTGTTTTTGGTTGTCACATGACTGGGGGTGCTATTAGCATTTAGTGGGTAGGGACCAAGGATGCTAAATAGCTTAAAATGTGATCATCCTGCATAATGAAGAATCCTGCGGTCCAGAATCCTGGAGTGTCCTTGTTGAGATACATTTTGTCCATCGTTTGACTTTACGGTTGGGGACTCTAAGCCTAGAGACAGGGAGGGGCTTGACCAGGGTCCTAAAGGGAGTAAGCAGTCCCTGAGTGAATTAGCAGCAGCCTTGGTGCCCTCAGCAAAGTGGCACTCCAGCTCCCCACACACCCAGCTCCTGCTGCGCTCGCTCCTAAGCTACTTCCGGGTCGGCACTTACTTGGACTTCAGGCCCTCCTGTCCATAGGGCTGCAGTAGGTACTGGTGCACAAGCTTGTCCCTGAGAGTCCCGGCCAGTTTAATTTTCTTTCTTGATCGGTGCAAGTTGATGATAAAAAGTGTAATGGACCCTCGAACATAGTTGTGGCTGATATCCAGAGAGAGAGAAAGAGAGAGAGAGAGAGAGACAGAGGGTAAGATGGAAACACAGTGGTCTGTTAGATGCTTCTAGATCATTTACAGGCTGCATGAAACAGGACTACCCCAGGAAAGGGCACTTATTTTATGGTTCTTGGCCATCCTAGCCTTTCAAAGACAGGAAGGCCTTGTTACTGTGGTGTCCTGCAAAGAAGATACCCACTTCCCACCACACCCCTTTTGTTTTTGTTTAAATGTATTGCAATAATTTTAGAAAACAAAATATCTTTTCCTGAATATGGAAGTAAAATATGCTGACTGGAAAAAAAAAGGAAAAATATAGAGAAACACAAAGAAGAAAAAGAAAAATCCCCCATAATCCAAGTGTCTTAAGATATGATAACATTTTGGTAGATACCCTTCCAGTATTTTTTAGTTTATTAATTCAACAAATATTTACTGAGTTCTTTGACACATACATATATATATTTCTCAGTTTTTACATAATTGGGATCACATTGTTCATCAGTTTTTTAGTTCGTGAACATCTTAAACATGCTGCCATGTCATTGTTATTATATATTCTTTTTTTTTTTTCAGTACGCGGGCCTCTCGCTGTTGTGGCCTCTCCCGTTGCGGAGCACAGTCTCCAGACGCGCAGGCTCAGTGGCCATGGCTCACGGGTCCAGCCGCTCCGCGGCACGTGGGATCTTCCCGGACCAGGGCACGAACCCACTTTGCCTGCATTGGCAGGCGGACTCCCAACCACTGCGCCACCAGGGAAGCCCTATATATTCTTCACTTATTGAATATTAAGTCCTTCAATCATAGAAATTTATTTAACTTTATTTAACTAGGCTCCTCCTTTGGGGACTTACGTTGTTTGTAATTTTTTGCCATTATAAATTATGTGATGCAGGACTTCATTTATATAAACTTTTTGCACTTCATGATTATTTCTGATGGATAAAGTGCTGGAAGTTGGAAACACTAGGTCAAAGGGAATGCAGGGTATGATTCCTCACCAAAGCTGATTCCTACCCAGTTGGTGCCCCTCTCTGTGGGAAGGAAGATTATTTTGTCCCGGCTCTGTTGAACACTAGAGCGATCACACGATTGGCTTTGGTCAATGCAATGTGCGTGGACATGTTAAAACCTCTGGGCCAGAGGCTCTAGTAAGCAGCCCATATTTTGCCATGTCTCTTTTCCCTCTGCCAGAAGACCGACAATGTTGTTGAGAGAGGCTGCTCTATTGGTCTGCATCCTGGAATGAGGATGATGTGGAGAGATACAGCTGAGCCATGACAGACAAGTAGTGTGAAAGAGAAATACATTTTCTTATTGAAAGCCGTGAAGATTTGGAGGTCCTTCGTTATCAGAGCATAACCTCGTCTATCCTGACTGATATACACATTTTGATAATATTGATATTATCTAGAAAGCTTGTATCAGTTTGCTCTGATCACCTAGGTATGAGAGCACCCACATCCTCATACCCCTAAGAACACTGGATATTAACCTTTTAAAATATCTTTCTCAACCTGAGAGGTGATAATGGGATTTCAATGTTGTATTAATTTGTATTTTTAAAAAATTCACACTGAGGCACAGTATTTTTTTTTTCATTTGTCTCTTTGCCATTTCTTCTTTTGTAAACTGTTCACGTCCTTTGCCAATTTTTCTATTGATATATAAAAACTATCTATTAAAGATAGTGATCCTTTGTTTGCATGTATATTGCAAAATTTTTCCCAGTTTTCTTTGACTGATTCAGTTTGTTTGCGTTGTGTTCTGATGTATAAAAGTTCAAAACTTCTAGGCAGTCAAATTTATTGACCTTTTTGATTTCTACTTTTGCTACTTTACCTACTCCATGATTATATAACTATTCACTTTTTGGAATCCTTTTAAACCAGCACAGGTTTACAAAGTGGCCCCATCCTGCTTTCAAAGGAGAAATTCAGAGCAACTCTAAGTCAACTGTGCCCACAGGAAAATATCATTCCCTGCAGAAACAGCACACCTCAGCCTCTGGGTCACTCATCTATGCCTCTAAATGTGCTAATTAAGAGTTGAGTGACCAAGGGCCAGTCATTGTAATAACTTGGACTAAAAAAAAAATACAGAATACAGTTTCCAGGCCTCATCCCTTTATTTAATCCATTTGTGATTGGGGTCTGGGAATAGATATTAAAAAAAATCTTTCCAAGATATTTGGCAGATGAGTTTGGTTTGGGAACCACTTGCCTAGAGCAATCCATTAAGGTTATGAGAAGAGTTCCCAGAGTATACCCTTTTGGCTGTGTGTCCGGTGATTTTTCTTGCATCTGTAGGAGGGTACGTTATTGCATTCAAGGTTTTTGGATACCTGAATTGATATTCTGATAAATTATTAAATGACTCCTCTATTTGGTCCCTCCTCCTCTGGTCCTTCTCCTCAGTCCCCTGAAGCATGTGAACTAGCTTTTGGAGCCAATGAGTTAGGTCAGAAGAGAATGCCCATTTATTTGTGCAGACTTGTGTCATCAGAGATCTGAAGGAAGACGCTGCTAGCCGATGTTAGCATTTTACCAACATTAACGAACACCAACTAAATTCCATTGGTGGGCTTTAAGCTTAGCTTAGCTGTGTGCAAAACGACATTAACTACAGGCACTGCGGGCTTCAGCGTGTGAGCAAAAGCAGGCGTGCATGAGTACCAATTTTCACAGACTGTGGTGAAGCCTTCTGCTAACTCCCATCAAACAACCTTCTCAAAGGCTAGCAGCAGAGGTGGACAGAGCTGCGTGTTTGCATTTAGGAGTTCCTCCTCTGCAGAGCTGGGGCAGAATGAGCCCTTGGAGATGGCAGAGGAGAAGGGAGGGATGTGGGGAAGCGGTGGGTGGGAGGGAGACCTGAAATCACACCACGGCTTCAGGGAAAGCTATCTTTTCAAGCTGCTCGGCAGTGGTCTGATTTCCATTTACACAGTTCCACTGGGGGAGACAAGCCAGTACTGAAAGCCAGCCCAGACACCAACTTGCCACGGCTCTCACAGAGCTCACGGAGCCTCCTCAGGTAGGAACTGGCATTGAAGACCCCCTTGGTCATCGCTTTCCCTGCTTCGCTGATGGGCAAAGACATTAAGCAGAGGCCTTTGGCTGTGAAGACACATTCTTGGCTGGGGAATGCAGCACCAACCTGAAAGTACTATGCTGAGAAACCAGATTCCTGAAGAATGTACATTCTCTGCCGACAGAAAAATAATCTTGGAGGACTATCTGTTCCCTAAGGAAATGGGGTCCTACTGAAGCTGTGGACTGGAGGCAACTGCTGACCTTCTGATGTTGTCAAGTCCAGGGAGCTTTTTGTTCTCTCTGTTAATGCCCCTTCTGTCTGGTAGAACATCTGTCTCGTTCCATGTCTCACTCATGGTAAGACTTTGTCACCAGCAGAGAATGCGTGTATCTGGAGTTCATCTTTCTGGCTGTTCTTTTGCTGCCTGACATCCCTATGTTGCCATGTGGGAGGGGGAGGAAGTGAGTCAGGAGTGGGGACTGGGCCTGGAATATCATGGATAGAAGAGGCGAGGGGTGTCATATGGGGAGGTGCATCTTGACTTACAGATGAAAAACAGTCCCTGTTCTAGAAATGTCTCCAGTGAAGCTGGGAGACTAGGAAAGGGAAGGGAGGGTGACGCTTTGAAATCCGTGGCCATTTCCAGTGAAAGTCTATGTGTTTGAAAACTGTGTTGGTCCATTGTCTCCAAATCTAATTCAAAGTTCTTGGGTTTGGTAAAAGTCAGGCCATGTTTTGCCAAACATCTTTTCCCCTAATTTCAAAGCGCTGTGTATTTTAAGGGAAATTTAATCCACATGTTTCTGATTCATTTACACTTAACTCATCAAAATATTGTTTTGTAAGAGCCATTTGATGTCCAAGAAGCCTCAGGAACCTTTTTATGAGTCTTTAAAAAAACTTCTTCTGAAAAACAGGAAGTTGTGCTTTGCCAATAATAAACGAACTTGAACCCCAAAAGGCTCAATTTTGCTTCAGTATCCACCAGGCTTCAACTGGTTCTGAACTTGGCTAAGGACCTCAGCTCCTCCCAGAAACATACATTGTGTTAGCAGAATGGTTTAGAAAAAGAAGGTTTCCTAGTCAAAACTTATTCGTTCTCTGAATAAGAAGACTTAGGGTGAGAATTGCTATGCTGCCAGTGTCCTAATTTGTTGCCTCTAGAACAGAAAGCAGAAAAGCACCTGCTAGTGTTGGTATGAGTATCTAACTCTTTATCCTAAATCAGTCATAAAAGACAAGGTTATACTAGGTCAGAAACGACCCACAGTGTAAGAGATGCCATGAGAGGGAGTGAGGTATTCAAGTAGAGGTTCATGACTGTCAGGGAGATTGTAAAGGGCATTTCTGTGTTATATAGGACACCAGGCCAAAGATCTCTAAGGGTTCTTTCCAAATGTAAAAATCTTTACATTATTAATGTTGCTACTTGCCTATATGTGTGATACCATAGAACCTTTGGAATTTAATACGATAATACAAATGTGAATATCTGGCAAGATGCTTGGCACACAGCAAGTGTTCAATACAGACTGGAGTGCAGGAGTTATTTTAAAAGACCCCTTCTTTGGTTTATTCTACTGGTAAACTTATACTTTCTCACCCAATTCCCTATTTTGAGCAAGGATATATATTTTCAGAGTATTGGTCAAGACTGGACAGCGTGAAGCTAACATGCCCACTCTGGGACATTTCTGTGACCTTGGCCTCTTTGGCCACAAATAAACTAAGTGAACCAGGAGTGCTTCCTCGTGACTGCTATGGAGGATGAGGGGGCACAGACAGGGCACGTGGCTCCCCACAGAGAAGGAGCAGAGACACTTCTATCTTTGTGTCCACCTATCTAAGGCACCGGACACCCACTAACATGGAGAAGATCGGCAAACTCAGCCAGCTCAGTGTATCCACTGTGGGCTTTCTTCTCTAATAGGAACAAAAAGACCTTCACCCCAGTAATCACTAAGGTCATCTGTGGAATAGATTAGTAAAGTCATTTCTTTCTTTTATGTAACAGGGAGAAAGAGGGATGGAACTGACAGAAGCACAGTGGCACTGTTTCCTCAGAGAGGTTCTGGAGTGACTTTCCATAGAAAGCAGAGGAGACCTGGTGATGGAGAGAGAATATTGAATGCAATGAATGATCTGATGCTAGTGAATGGCAGAATTCTTAACCATTCCACCACACCCCTTCCTTCTGGCCAGTGTGGTAACAGCAAAGGGAAAGAGAGCTATAACTGTAAATCATCAGTGATGTCCTGATGCCCTATTTCTGCATTCATTCACTCGCCCATTCATCAAACATTCACTGAGACCTTCCTCAGGCCAGTCACTCTACTGGACACCAAGAATACAAAAATGCATGAGGCACTGGCCCTGAGGGCACAGTATATTCAGAATATTAGTGACAACTTCCCACAAGAACGTCAAAGAACGTCAGGATGAACACTGGGATGAAACAATGTGAAGAGACCTCTGTGAAGACCCTCAAATTCTGCTAAGCCTGTGGCTTGACTACTGACATTTTCCCCTGTGTCCTCAGACCTGTAGTATAAAGGGCACATACTGATGTGCTTCCCAAAAGAGACAAAAGGTGCCAAGAGTAATTTTTCTCTCTTGAAGCTGGGGGTCCACCTTTTGGGTGGTTACCTCAAGGCCAGGGTGGAGACAAGGAATACAATGTTTCCTTGTGTGGTGATCAGATAACTCCAGCCGAGGCCATAAAGCAGTCGCTCTCTGTCAGGTATTGGATTGAGCTTCCCGTTGAGCAAAAGGGACGTTGAAAGCCTCTGGCCTCTGCCCAAAGCAGCCTCCACTCATCCACAATGGGCACTTGTGTCTACAGACAAGACAACTGGCCCCTGACCCCCCTATGCTCAGAGTGATCCTTTGAAAAATCTTATCCTGATAAATTAACTGGCTTGGCTCCTCTGTCATCAAGGAAGGGGAAGGAGCGTCTGTTGTAACCTGACCACTGGAGCTCTTTGTGCCTCCGCTACCCGTGATCAGCTCCTGACAGGCTCACTGGAAGGAAGATCTGGCTGGAGGCGCTTGCTTCCTTCTCCCTCACTCCCACTCCACACGAGGTTTCTCTGCAGGAACAGAAAAGTTCTTACTTCCAGAGCTGCCTACTCTGTTCCTTAAATAGAAAGTGATGTAAGAAAGCCATATTTGGTCTGATGGGTTTTGCTTTAGGCTCAGTTTTAAGTTTTTACCTTATGAACCTCACGTTTTAAAATATTTTATCTGCCAAACTTTATTTATTTACTAATTATTTTTCCTATTTTTTAAAAGACAACTCTGACAACCAGAGCTTCAGATGAAAAAGAGCATAATCATACCTGTTACCGTGCTGATTGCTCAAAGTCCGGCCCCCTAAAAAAGGAAGCCTAGATTTTATTTAACCTTTAAAATAGCTGAAAAGGTTTTCCAAATACTGAAATAGCTCTAAAGCTGGCCTGACTACTTTTGGGCACTCTCAGTTTGGGATGCATTGGTATATGGTTAGGTTTCTAGTGGTATAGCTCTCCAAAATGCATCTTAGAGACGTAGACTTATTTCCTCAAGTTCGCCTGGTGTATCTTAGGAACAGATTTTATATCGCTACCCTTGGTTCAGGCAGAGGCTTATAAATAAGCCTCCTGGACATCACATCAACTGGCTGAGAGAAAATGCTCAGTAAGAATTTGTTGGATGAAGAAGTAAATGAACAAATGGCATGTATTTTTATGAACGTTTTATGAATAAATCCTGTAAGTGTGAGAGAGGGGGTTTACTTGGAGAAAAAGCTGTTTATCAGAAACCATTTGAAACCTGCAAAGAGCAGGTAAAGTGAATCCAGAAGTGGTTTTCAATAAGTCTTGAAGGGGTCCCATGTATGAAATTCTCAAAGGGGCCTGAAGCTCCCCAGGGGTGGCTTTCTGTGCCATCTCTCTGCAGACTTACTTGTGGTGGTTTGTGCAGTGAGCATAAATCCTTAGTTTGTCCCGGATCACTCGGCCTGGCTGTGGCTTCCGCTGGAGCCCAGCCACATGCACAGCCAAGACTTTGGGGCCAATCAGGCGCTTGTAAAGGAGAGAGAGCCAGTAGTCCTGAGGAGAATAGAGAGGCAGAGAGTCAGAGATAGACACACATTCGGGTGTTCTGAGTAAACATACAAACACGCAGGCCAGAATCCACTTCTTACCGGGAATATGGTGAATCAGGACCAGCGAGACCCTAACCCTGTAAGCATGATCACCCCAATGAAGTGCTCATTTTCGGTTCATAATGAAGTGGGCGTTATCTGAAGTGGCCTTTGCAACTGGCCAAATGAGGAAATGTCAGTGGGGCGAGCCCCGAGTGGCATGCAAAGCAAATGAATCAGTTTTTCACATATAAAAGACCAACCAGCTGGGCCTTGAATTTTCAACTTTCTTTCCCTATGACTTTACTTTCATACTGGTTTATGACTTCTGTTTAATTATAGAATGGAAGATTTCCAATCTTTAGGATTGTCACCAATGTGAGAATCCAACATATCATCCTCCAAATATTGTCACTCTTAATGTGGTGGGAGGAGGATGAAGTTCCTCCAGACAGGAGACCAGAGTCCTGATAACAGAGGTGAAAATACAAACAGAAGAATGTCTGCAAACCATGGTGCTAATTCTTGGTCATCCTCAATAATTCTAAGCTAAAAACAATGTGGTGCTTTTAAACATTCCAGGGTCCATTTGTAGCTGATTAATAAATACTCAGGGGCTTCCCTGGTGGCGCAGTGGTTGGGAGTCCGCCTGCTGATGCAGGGGACACGGGTTCGTGCCCCGGTCCGGGAGGATCCCACATGCTGTGAAGTGGCTGGGCCCGTGAGCCATGGCCGCTGAGCCTGCGCGTCCGGAGCCTGTGCTCCACAGCGCGAGAGGCCACAACAGTAAGAGGCCCGCGTACCGCCAATAAATAAATAAATAAATAAATAAATAATCTGTAATCTACACAGGAGTTTGAACTTACAAATGCCTATTTACCGCCACCTTAATTTCTACTGTATTTGCTATTATCATGTTTTATTTTTATATTGGATACAAAACATATTTTGTATTTGTTTTGTATTTGCTCTTAAACCCTATTATGGGGTAATGACTTCAGTGTTTATAACTCACCATGTAAATAGGGCCTCCTAATTTGTTTAGGAGCTTCCCCCCTCCCCCCATTTCTGGAATTCAGTGAACATACTCTTCAGTGCAGGCATTCTATTCAAGATCTTAAAGACATCAATCATGTCTTCTCAGCCTTGATCTTTCAATAATCTTTTTTTTTTTTTCCCTTTTGTGGTCATCTATAACATCAGCTGCTTAAAAATGTCTGGTGAATTGAATAAATCAGAACAAAGTCCCAGAGCTTGTCTGTCTCCAGAATAGCTCCAAATCTGCCCTGAGTACTAAGCCTTGCCCATTTACCTTAATTAACTTTAAGTGGACTTAGGATGGCTGCTAAATATGGTTTCCTTATATTTAAAATAGCAAATATTTCATTATTGTCAATCATATAGATAAAAAAAATTCATTGCTCTTACTTGACTACAATTTCTGTGTCTTTGATTTGAAGTAATCTTTGTGAAGAGATGATCACATTCACAGTATTTCCAATGGGATGTCCACCTTCTTCTCATTGATTTGTAACATATCTTTTAATATTAGTGGTAAGAATCCTTTGGAATATTTATGAAACAAATATTCTGTCCAAATTTGTAGTTTGCTTTTTATCACTTTTTATGATATTTTTGATGTGAAGAATTTCAAAAATTTTTATAGAAAAATATATAAATCTTTTTCTTTTGATTTCTTCTTTTTCTTTTATCCTTAGAAAGTCCTTCCTCACACAAGGGTAAGATCAATCTTCATTGATATTTTTTCTAGTTCTTTTTATATTATCATTTAAAAATTTAAACTTTTAATTCACTGAAAAATATTTGGGTGTATGGTACTAACTTTACTATTGTCTAAATTATCTATTAGTTGTTGTAGCATCATATAGTGAATAACCTATCCCTAAACCCACCTTTATCACAAACTAAAATTTATACATATGAAATATAAATGTTTATATTATATAATATTATACATTATCATGTCTGTTATTATCTAATATATAATATACTGTATATACTATATTGTATTATAATGTATATTGTATATATTATACAATATATGATATGGTATAATGTGCATATATATTATAATACATATATACTATATATACATATACATATATATACATACACACATATGTACAATATAATATACATTGTGATATATAATATAAATGATATATAATTATATATAATAATGTGTATTATATAACATATTTAAAATCATGTTATATATAACACATAAAAACATATAAATATATGCATATGTAATAGTTTATGATATTTATATCATGATACATATACTGATAAGAAATGTTATATATAATTCCGTGTCTGGATTTTCTATTCTCTTCTACTGAACTCTGTATTTTTTTTTTTTTTTTTTTTTTTAGTACGTGGGCCTCTCACTGCTGTGGCCTCTCCCATTGCGGAGCACAGGCTCCGGATGCGCAGGCCCAGAGGCCATGGCTCACGGGCCTAGCCACTCTGTGGCATGTGGGATCTTCCCGGACCAGGGCACGAACCCGCGTCCCCTGCATCGGCAGGCGGACTCTCAACCACTGCGCCACCAGGGAAGCCCTGAACTCTCTATTTTTAAAAAATCAGTTTCACATCATTTTCATTATTATCGTTAGCATTTAATATCTAGAGATTCAAGTTCATTTCATTATAATTTTCCTTTCTTTGTTCAAATGTTCCTTAATTAGTAATATTCATTTATTTTTCCAAATAAATTCTGAAATTATTTTTTTGCAGCAGTTGTTGCAGAGAAGTTTGAAGCTAGCATGAATTTCTTTCTATGTTTGGTTAGCCTGTTTGTTTTCTACCTTTTGTGTCCTGCCAGGATGCTTATAGGAGTCATGTTTTATCCTTGATATTTGAATTTTTACCAGGAATGTGTCAATGTGAGTTTCTGCATTAATTTGCCTGTACTTGGGGACTTTTTTTTTTTAACATCTTTATTGGGGTATAATTGCTTTACAATGGTGTGTTAGTTTCTGCTTTATAACAAAGTGAATCAGTTATACATATACACATGTTCCCATATCTCTTCCCTCTTGCGTCTCCCTCCCTCCCACCCTCCCTATCCCACCCCTCCAGGCGGTCACAAAGCACCATTGGGGACTACTTTTAATCAGAAAGACTAAGCCTTTTCTTCAACCTGTGAGAATTTTCTTTAAATATAGCTTCAAGTTCTTATGTATATGTTTTCCATATACAGGAGAATATATGTAACTTAATGACAGTTCTGAAGCATATGAGAACCCACCATCCATCTTAAAAGCTACCATAATACCCACACTGTTGCATTTAGTTATGTGAGTCTTCCTTTTCTCGTTTTTATGTTTTTCATTCCCTTCCTTCATAGTTTAGTTTTATCCATATATATATATATTTGCTCCTAAGCAATATATTATTTAATTTGTTAGCTTTATAAAAGTGGTATCACGCTGTATGTAGTTTTCTTTGACTTACTTTTTTCACTTAACATTATGCTTCAACGATTCATCCAGGTAGTTACGCGTACTTACAGTTTATTCATTTTCAATATTGTATGATACTCCATTGTGTAAAAATACTACAATTTATTTATCCATTATTCGCTGATAGATATTTGAGTTGTGTCCAGATTTTTGCTATTATGAACAACGTGTCTTTGAACATTCTTGTTCCTGTTTCCCAAGACCCAGGTGAAGAAATCTGGAGAAGCATTACTCCAATTGTGATTGGAAACCAGCAGTGCCTCATCACTTGGGTGCTTCTTAGGAATGCAAATACATGGACTTTATCCTAGATGTACTGAATCAGAATCTCCAGGGGTGAGGCCCCCAAATTGTGTGGCTCTCTAGGTGATTCGGTGGCTTGTCAAAGTTAAGAGAAGCACGGTTCTATAGTACAAACTGTAGTACTGGAATTGCTGGGTTACACGCAGGTATAAAAATATTCAGGTTTACAGGATAATGCCAAACTGTTTTCCAAAGTGATTCCAATTATTCCAACTTACACTTCCTCCAGCAGTGTCTGTATGTGTTCCCTGTGATCCACATCCTTGCTAACACCTGTTATTTTCAGACTTCTTAATTTTTGCCAGTCTAGTGGGCATAAAATATCTATTTATTTATTTTTGTGTTGTTTAAGAAGTCCTTCCTCATGTCTATTTCATAAAGATATTTTATGTTTTCTTTTAAAACTTTTAGAGTTTTTCTTTCATAGTTAAGTCTTTAATCAAAGTAGAATGTAGATTCCCCTCAGGGGAATCTAGGATTTGGGTTGGTAAGTCAGCTGACGGTAGGTTAAAGCCAAAGTGAATGTGAAATTTGCACCTTTACTTAGCTCCGTGCACCACCTTCAGACGCCTCTCTCACCCTTATTCTTTTCTCAGTTCCCTATTTAGTCTGCCTCTTTTTAAAAAACTCCACTTTCCCTCTCTCACTGTCCTTATCTCTCCCTCATGTAAAGCAGCAGAACCAAATTATATTTCCTTCTTCCCTCCCTCCCTTTCTCCTTTCTTTTATTTTGCTATGAATATGTGCCATTTATATAATCACAAATAAAATTAAACAAATGGAATAATTCCTGAATATCTCTTAAGGCAATGACATGAAAATGCAGAAAAAATTATCTTTAAGCATAGATGAGATAGGAAAAAAAGAAAGAATGCACATATATATCTAACAACAGCAACAACAACAAAAGGACAGTGCATGAAAGATGCAATAGAAAGAGAACTTTTCAAACAATAACAGTCATAAAAAGGAAGGCAAATATAATAGCTTTTCATGTCAACAATAAAAAAATCCAAAGCAAGGAATGCATTGCAATTTTCAAGGGACAAAGAGAGACCCAAACAAACATTCTTTAAGTGTGTCAGACATGAGAAGAAGTTGAAGAAAAATAGAGTCTATTTATTAGCTGGAGAGGGAAAACTAATAACAGATGACCCTAAAAGGACAGAGGTTTTAAATCTTTTCTTTTTCTTTAGTATTTGTCAGAAAGTCAATTGTGGTCTGAAAGCTGGAAAACGCAGTATATAGAGTAAGTTCAACCAAAATAAATGGGAAAAAAAAAAGAAATTGACAGAGGGTTGCAGAATTTACTGGATTAATCACTGAACCCTGTGTTCCTCAAGGTCTAAGACTACTTACTCATTCCTAAAGCCCATGCCTAGTAGAGCGCCTGGCTTATAGGAGGTGCTAGAATTCAATTATGGAATGTGTACTATGTTCAAGGTTCCATGCTAGGCATTAGGAACATAGTGGTGAAGAAGACAAATACAGTTCTTGCCATCATGAAGTTTATAAATCTTATCAAGAAAAATAGTCCTTAAGCCAATGAGTTATGCAATTAATTTCAGTAGAACAAATGGTAATGGAGAAATCTATGAGACCGTATAGTATCATACATGTGACCCAGTCTGGGCGGGGTGTATGGTCAGCGAAGGAGTCTTGTTGCCAGAACCTGTGTGGACCTCAGCCTGGAGTCTGGCTTCCTGGGAGCGGACTGTAGCTTTGGAGTGTGCACCACTAGGCTGGAAAGGTGGCAAGGGGCAGCTGCTGATGGAAATGTGATCAGGGCTTGGGCTTGCAGCCTGGGTGGTCCACACTGCATGACCATGAGACCCTTGGTGATACACTACAGAACTAGGAGTGGGGAAGGGGTGTTGGGTTGTGGCCTTAGGCTCTGACCACCCATGTGAGGCCTGCGAATACATCTTCCATTCTACAAGCACTCTCTGAGCACATATTAGTGGCATGCAGATATTCTGCTCAGCCCAAGTGATACTAAGATGAACAGGACATCTTCCTGTCCTCAAGGAACCTAGGGGTCAAGATACATGTAAGCAATTCTCTGTAAAATGAGGCTGACTAAAGTAAACACCACAGAAGCGGGAACCACTCGTAGAACTTAGGGAATTCAGAAGCCAAAACAATTATTTATGACCAGGGGATTCCAGGAAGGCTTCACAGAGAAACAAAAGTGGACAATTAATTTGCTTAGAGTTGAAAGATATATATTCAAATCCTGGAAAGTTATTTATTATCTCTAAATCTCAGTTTCTGGGGCTTCCCTGGTGGCGCAGTGGTTGAGAATCCGTCTGCCAATGCAAGGGGCACGGGTTCGAGCCCTGGTCTGGGAAGATCCCACGTGACGCGGAGCAACTAAGCCCCTGTGCCACAGCTACTGAGCCTGCGCTCTAGAGCCCGTGAGCCACAACTACTGAGCCCGTGTGCCACAACTACTGAAGCCCGCGCACCTAGAGCCTGTGCTCCACAACGAGAGAAGCCTGCGCTGAGAAGCCACCGCCATGAGAACACTGCAACGAAGAGTAGCCCCTGCTACAAATAACTCAATTTCGTTTCTTTTTATGGCTGAGTAATATTCCATTGTATATATATGCCACACTTTCTTTATCCATTCATCTGTCAATGGACACTGAGGTTGCTTCCATGTCCTGGCTATTGTAAATAGAGCTGCAATGAGCATTGTGGTACATGACTATATACACTACCAAATGTAAAACCGATAGCAAGTGGGAAGCAGCCACATAGCACAGGGAGATCAGATCGGTGCTTTGTGACCACCTAGAGGGGTGGAATGGGGAGGGTGGGAGAGAGGGAGATGCAAGAGGGAAGAGATATGGGGATGTGTGTATATGTATAGCTGATTCACTTTGTTATAAGGCATAAACTAACACACCATTGTAAAGCAATTATACTCCGATAAAGATGTTAAAAAAAAAACGGGGTGCCCCCGCTCACCGCAACTAGAGAAATCCTGCGCGCAGCAACGAAGACCCAATGCAGCCAAAAATAAATAAATAAAATAGATACAACATTAAAGAAATAAAAAATGTTTAAAATAAAATAAAACTCAGTTTCCTCATAGGGATTTAATGAGATAATATACCTGGAAATATCTATTAGTGCCTGATATATCGAAATATTTAATAAACGTTGCTTCTTCTTCTCTTTATTCCTTGAAAGATGTTTTTTAGCCTCATGAAAATAGTTGTATTCTAGTATGTACACAATTATGCTCTAAGTTGCCCTGAAAACATAAATATAACTCGTGTGTGTACGTGTGTGTGCACGTGTGCATGTGTTGGGAAGGTTGGAAGGAAACTCCTTGAGATCAGGGCTTACTTTTGCATATCTGGTGCCTGTGAACATAGATATTGGTACTCAGTAAATATTTGATTGAATGAATGATCGAATCAAGTTTCACCTCCTGAAACTGATGGGAGGTTTTTCAGGGCTGAATCGTAGTGAAATGATAACTTCACAAGGTTCAAAGGTTATGGTTTTCCTGAGCACTGATAGGCGTTGCTGCAGGTGCCTAAACTTGTTTAATCTCAATATTTTCTCTTTCTGGGAAGTGTACATGCACTGAAGTGTGAAAGCCAAATGACAAATATTTTTCCATCGTGGAGCCTCTTGCCTGACTTCCAAAGTCACAAAAACATAGCTCTAGTAGGCACGAGGCTACCCCGGTAGCCACTCTTTCTCTAGATAGCTGACCTTAGAGAGCCAAGAACAAGTGAAGTGGAACATCCCCATGGAGTTTTGCTCTAGATGTGGCGGTGGGCCAGGGCTCATGTGTAAAGGAAAGAACCCTGCTGCTCCAACTTCCTCCACGGAGGGAGAGCTGCAGGGCAGATCTAGAAAGTTTCCATGTGACTGAAGCATCTTTGGAAATAATACTAAAAGCTACAATTTTCCCTGCTGCCCTCTCTAGAGGGAATGAAATCCCCTCCAATCCATTTTCTGACCACCTTACTTAAAACTGCCAAATGGCTCCCCATTGCTTGCAGGCTAGAGACAGTGGTTCTGCCATGAATTAGTCCCTTCCCACCTTTCTCTACTTGGCCTTTTATCCTCAAGGACATTGATTTTTTTTATCCCTTCCACCATGGACAGGGCCTTCTTGTTTCTCTAATTATCTCCCATTCCTATCCCACACACCCCTCCCCAACACGTGTGGGTGCACACACGCACAAAATTTGTTAACTCTTAGCTCAGGTGTTAACTCTAGGGTCACTTTTCCAGGGAAGTTTTCCTGGACCACATTTCTGTTATGTGTCCTCAGAAAACAATTTCTTTCCCTTAGGACATTTGATTCAGTTTATATTTACACACTTATTAGTAGGATTTTCTGATTCATGTGTGTCTTATTTTCTAGACTATGAATTCAATGATGATAGGACTGTGTTTTCTCACAGCTGCCTAATACAGCACCTAGAACCTGAGCACCTAGAACCTGTGTTCAATAAACAGTTGGAACTAGAAGGGCCTGAAGGTACCCACATCCCCCAGTCTGATCCCCTGCTCCTTGCTTCTCTTAGCCAGTCTTATCTACAACTGGACTTCAGGTAATGTGTTCTGAAACAAATTACAGAGTTTTTCTGTACTCAGCCCATCAATCCCAGACCCGAGTAAAGGTGGAAGGAAGCACTGGCTCAGCTGGGGTTCTGTGGTACACAGTAGTAGTAGTGAGGAATTTCTAGCCCAATCCAGTGGGGATGATGCCCAAACCAGAGAACTGAGTGGAATGGAGAATCAGGAAGCCTCCAACCTAGAAATGCAGCCCAGAAGGTCATCATACAAGGGGCACCAGAAGCACTGAATATGAAATCAGAATTCTAGGCATGCTGCAAGTGAAGGAAATCACAAGCTCGCACAAAGAATTATACAGGCCTGCCTTCACGTGCTCATTGAGACAAGATAGGTGATGTTGCCTGGGTTCAAAATGGCAAGGGAAAAACTGATAAGTTCGCTATAAAAATGCCAAGCTACATGCTTTTAATGAGAGTTGCTTTTGGCAAAAAATGCAATTGAACTATTCTTGCTTATCTTGAATACTCCAGTCATGAAGTTTAACATATCTGTGAAACATTTCCCAGAGCTTAGTATCAAGAATGATTTGCCAAATGGTATAGCCACTGTGGAAAACAGTTTGACAGTTCCTCAAAGAGTTAAACATAGAATTACCCTAACACAGCAATTCCACTCCTAGGTATACAGGTACATGCCCCAAAGAATTTAAAACAGGTACTCAAACAGAAACTTGTATGAGAATGTTCATTACAACATTATTCACAAAAGCCAAAAGGTGGAAACAACCCAAGTGTTCATCAACAGAAGAATGGGTAAACAAAATGTGGTATATCCATATAATGGAATATTATTTAGTCATAGAAAGGAATGAAGTTCTGATACATGCTACAACATGGATGAACCTTGAAAACACGCTAAGTGAAGGAAGCCAGACATAAAAGGACAAATATTGTATGGTTCCACTTATATGAAATATCTAGAATAGGTAAATTCATGATACGAAAAGCAGAAGAGAGGCTACCAGAATCTGGGGGGAAGGTGAGAATGGAGAGTTATTGCTTAATGGGTTCAGAGTGATGAAAAATTTTTGGAATAGACACGGGAGATGGTTGCATGACATTGTGACTGTACTTAATGCCACTGAATTGTATACTTCAAAATGGTTAAATCAGCAAATTTTATGTTATATATATTTTACCACAATAAAAAAAGAGACAAAAAAAAGGATGAATTGCCAGAAGTAATCCTTCTTGAGAATAACCTGCTGATATGCATCAAAAGCCTCAAATTGCTCTATACTCTTTGACCTAACAATTCCACTTCTCATAATTTATTCCAAAGAAATAATCATAGATATGTGCAAAGATTTATCAGTAAGATGGTTGTAGTAGTCGTTGGTTTTGTGCCTTAATATCAATTCTTCCTCCTTTTGATCACAGCATCTGGATTTTCTTTTGGGATATGGTTCAGCCATGATTGTATACTGTTTATCAAGTTTCCCTGATCTCCCTTGAGGAGAGTAACTGATCATATTAGGCCAGTTGGACTTTCTTTCCAGGGAATCTGGAAACTGAATGGGATGGCCAAGCATATTAAGAGCGGCTGGACTGGATTTACTCTATGGAGTGGCAACTTGAGGGGACTGAATGTTCATTGGTGCTGCCACCTGGATTCTTCATTGCCCTGAATCTTATCCCTTCCAAGCTGGGTGCTTCAGCTTTTCAACAACTCCCTTTCTTCTCTGCTTAAGCTCCCTAGATTCCTTCTCTCCCTTTTTTTCTTAGACCAAAGAATCTTAATTGGTTCCATGATCATCACAGCATTATTTTTACCGGGGAAAAAGCTTCAAAACAATTAAATGTTCAATAAATAAACTACTAGATAAGCAAATTGTGGTGGATCCAACTATGGATAGTTTACAGTCACTAGAAATTCTATTTTAGAAGCATATTTAATGATGTCAAAAGATGTTCATTATAGTGTGTAGAAAAAGAACAGACTCTAAAATAGGGTGATCTTATTTTTGAGGGGAAATACGTGTCTCTGTGCAGTTAAACTTGAAGGATATACACCTAAATGAAAACAGCAGTTATCTGACGACTACTCCTTTCCTTCTTCCAGTTCCTTGAAAGGTCTATTCTCCCACACCTCTGGGCCTTTAGAAATAACGTTCCCTTTGTCTAGGGTACTTTTTCTGCCCATGCCCTGCCTAGCCAACTCCTTCTCATTCTTTGGGGTTCGGCCTAAGTGAAATTTCCTCTTAGAAACCTCTCTGAAGCCCCATGTCCAGGTTAGGGTTTCTCTTGTATGTGATCCTGTGAACACTGAGGTAACCCCCTCAACAGTTTTCACAGTGTTTGTTAATTGCCTATTTACTAGTGTATTCTCCCCTAGACCCTTCAGTGAGATCAGGGTCCGTGTTTCTTCCAACAATGTCAACAAACATTTCTTGAGTGCTTAACATGTATTATCTCACTGAATTCACCAATAAATCCTATGACGAAGCACTGTTATCTTTCTTTTTACAGGTGAGGATACTGAGGCTTAGACATAGATAAAAGCAATGTACAGAGGTGACAGAATTATAGCCCCAGCACCAGTGCTTAATAACATGTTTGTTGAATTAATGAATGAAAATACTAAAATTATGTAGATAACTTTCACTACTGCAGGTCTCTGAATCTATGATTCAAAAGTATTGCTAGAATTAAAAGTACTGGCCTGATCAACTGGGTAAGATGTCAGTACGCAGCCAAACATCTTATTTTACTGATAAGTGAATTCAGTCTGAAGCTCCCTTAAAAATTCAGAGCTAGTGCTGCCTGGCGATAAAAATCAGCCCCATCCTCTCTCCTCCTCTGAATGCTCTGAATTAGTAAAATAGAGGCCACACATCACTGGCTGAATTAGGTACAGGTAAACACACTCCTCCTTGCTGAACTAGCCCCTAAGATGCCCTGCACCCCTCTTTGCTGCACCTTGAAGACCTGAGCAGAGCCCGAGCAGGCCCAGAATAGGCCTGAAATATGAAGAACTAACCTGGGACAAATGTGATAATCAATTGAGCACTGCAGGGAAGAGAAAAGGATCAGGCTGCCAGAATCTCAATTTAAGTTGGGATTCAGCAAATAGAAAAGTAAGTGATAAGAAATCTGATTTCACTAGGATTGTCAAATTTCCTAAATTCATTGGGTTCTCCCTGATTGAGAGAGTCTCTGAAGTAGTGTTATACATTATTATTATCTACCCTCAGTTCCTCAGTTCTTTGACCCTGGTTCCTGACACAGAGTTCCTAAACCCCTTGAATTTCCTGGGTGATTGGAGCATCTTTTGCTCTAATTCAGCTACTCTTATTGGGCTCCTGGATGGAGGCTGGTCACCAGAAAGACCAAGCATATTTAGAAGTTTGGAACGTTCAGCCCCACTCCCCCATTCTCTGGAGAGGGTAGAGGAACTAGACATTGAGTTAATAATTGATAATATCTATATGACGTAGCCTTCATAAAATCCCCAAAATATGAGGTTTGGAGAGCTTCTGGGTTGGTAAACACATCCATGTGCTGCAGGGTGGTGCACCCCAATTCCATAGGAACAGAAGCTCCTATGCACAAAACTCTTCTGGACTTCATCCTATGTATCTCTTCAACTGGTTGTTCATCTGTATCTTTATCATATAATAAACGGATAAACTTAAGTAAGTGTTTCCCTGAGTCTTGTGAGCTGATCTAGCAAATTATCAAACCTGAGGAGGAAGTCACTTTTGACCGAAAACCTGGTATAAATGCTGATTTATACCAGGATGTCGGTCAAAAGTACCAGGGACAACCTGAGACTTGTAATTGGCATCTGAAGTGGGGGCAGTCTTGTGAGACTGAGCCATTAAGTTGTGGGATCTAACGCTAACTCCAGGCAGACAGTGTCAGAACTACATTGAATTGTAGGACACCCAGCTGGCGTCCGATAATTGCTTGGTATGAGAAAAAAATCCACACATCCAGTGTCAGAATTGCTGTGAGTATGGCAGTAGTATGAGAGTAAAGGAAAAAACAGTGAGTTTTTCCTAAACAGATTCCTGGTTCCAGGCACAGTTATTTTTTTACCCAGGATGCAGGAGGGATATGCTAGGAATAAGTCCTTCTCTGTAATGCCAGGAACCTGGGAGAAAGTGTACCATTTCCCTCATCTTAAAATGTAGAGCAGGGTCTTTCAGCCTCAGCACTCCTGGTAGCTTCGGCTTGATGATTCTCCGTTGCGGCAGGTTGTCCTGTGCGTTGTAGGATATTTAGCAGCATCCCCAGCCTACAATTACTAGATGCCAGTAGCACAGCCTTCCTCTAGTTGTGATAACCAAAAATTTGTTCAGACATTGCCAAATCTCCCCTGGGGCTCCTCGTTTGGCAAACCACTGACCTAGAGTGTGGAAAGTAGAAAATATTGGTGCATCTCCCTCCCACACTTCATAGGGTATCTCATAAATATACATGTGGATACACCCATACTTGTTTATTTATGTGGAGTGGAAGTAAAAAATATCCCATTAAACCTAACACTTTATGTTCGATGGTGACATGTAAGAACGTCTAAGATCTTGTTAAGAATCATTTAAGAACTTTCCTTCCATTCACCCCAGTCAACTATTTCCAAGCATGGAAAAACTTATATTATGCTCTTTGCTTTTGCAATGGTGTTGGCTCCCTGGACTACTTTGGGTTTCCAGACACTTGTGTATGATACTAGCGGAGGCAGAAAAGCATGAGCTTTGGAGTCAGGCACCCTGGACTGGAATTCCAGTTAAATTTCATTTATCTGTGTTCATTGCAAGTCAGTCAACTGCTTTAAGCCACAAGTTCCTCAACCACGAAAACCTTTCTTGCTTGATCATGATGAACTTTAAATGAGACGGGGTCTGGGAAAGTGCCTGGCCCAGTCCTGGAAGGTAGAACCAGTTCTTACCCATGAATATTTTCTTTCTTTTGGTGCTTATCACTCAGGAAGTAGAGTAAGGGAAAGCTTCCATCCCAGTGTCTAGTGCCCCAGAATATTCCTTCAGCTCTTCTCACAACACAATGAGGGCAGGTGGCAAAGTCATGCTGGGGTAAACAAGGAAGGCTCTCGAGTATGGCTTACAGCTTTCACCTGGAGTTGGTCAGCAGTTGAGAGGCAGTGAGTGAAGACTGGGCTTGAGTGGCTAGGGCTTTGTCAAGGAGAATGTCCTCACAGAGTGAGGGGGCTACTGGTACAGAGGTTTTGTTTCACTCAGGAGACCTCACTGACATCATTTTTGTGACCTATAACGTGAGTGGCAGTAACCGAAGTCAGACTTGGGCTCTAGTTCAACTTCAGCACTTCCTGGGTATGACTACCACCTGGGGCAAGTTACTCTCCCTCTAAGCCTCAGGACTGTCATCTGTAAAACAGGATGACACTTGTGTCTACCTCTGAAGATGCTGTGAGGATTAACATAATGAATGCAAAGGCCCAGTGCCTGGTGAGTAATAGACACAGAGAAATATCAGCTGATGCTACTATTAATAATCATCTTCTATATGAATGCCTGTGCTTGTATGTATGGTATCTGAATATATTCTAGAAAGGATGAATGATGGGGAAAGCATGGCCCAAGGTAGATAAGACATAACTCAAACAACTAGCCAATCAGAAGAGAACAAGCAGAGGCTAAAGTATATACAGAGAAAAACTCAGGAACAAGATAGAAAAAAAAGTGGGCAAAAAAGATAAAGGTTACAAGTGAACAGCGGCACTTTTATGAAAAAGCTGGGGACAATTACTTGCGTGCACCAAAGCCTTAGAGAATCAGGCCAGGGACAAGGTCCTGCCTTCACTAGAAATGAATGAATAGGTAGTAGATACGTGTTTTTTGTCTAGATATCATCATCATCATTATTATCATCAGTCTACATTTGCTGAGCACCTGTGATATACTGGACAAGTAGAAATAACTAAGACACAGTTTCACACCTTGAAGAGCTCAGCGTTTACTTGGCCAAAGCCAGTAAGGTCTCTAAGTAGATTTTGAGCAAACTCTGAGGTCCCATCTCTCTCTCCTTAACTGACTCATCCTTTGGGTATTGGTGGTCAGAGGGGCACAAGCACCTGTGACCTGGAGCAGATCTTTTCTTTCCCCAAACTTGTCTTCTTTTACACCAAACTTTTCTGTCCCCAAAGTATTTGTACAAATCAGGAAAGTTAAGTGCATGTAAGGTACTTAGAGCATAGAGGCTTCATGATAACAGGCTGCCTTCTAGGCAGGCTACTGAAGCTGAACCAGTGGAGAGATTCCTGGAAGCCTTTGGAGAGGAGCTGGCTCACTCTTTTGTCCTGGGTGGCACAATGCTAGCACCTTTCTGGCTAACAAGGAGGGAATTAAAGTCCGTGAAGTCAGCCACAGACTTAACCACAGCTCCAACAGGCCAACGGCAGGGTCAACCAACTGCAGAGGAGACATTTTCTTGACAGACACTCTGACAAGCTCAGGGGATTCAGAACCACAAAGTGAAGGTGGTCTCCACCCAGACAGGTCTAGGAAAGCCCGTGGAACACTGCATTGTCCACAAGCTATTTTGAAGCTGCTTCAATTAAAGAATTAAACTATATCTGACTAGCAGCAACGTCCACCAGGGCCAAATTGGATTTCTCCTTTGGGCAAAACAAGCTACAGACCGTGTCTTTATTGTGCGGACACTCATTAGCAAATATGCAAAAAAATACCAGTCGGAGAAAGATGTTTTCCTGCTTTGGAGACTTAAAAAAGCATTTAATTCAATCTGGCACACATGGCTGAACCTGAAGTGGCTACAATGTGGAACTGGTGGGAAAGCATGACCAACGCGGTTCTGTCTATCAATCCACCTTCTGCAGGACAAATACACCCCACACTCAGCCGGGGTTAGCAGAAGGGGCTAGTTCCCTTTACTTTTTCTGAACACTGGAGAAGGGTTTTCTACGCTTCAGGAATTTCTAAGGTCAAGATCTTTCCTGAGGAAAAGAAATGCTGGCTGCAGATAACTGGATTAGTCTCTCTACCTCTCCCCTTGCTCTTGGGCAGAAGTTAAATTACTATGAACACCACAACGTATAGACCCCAGGATCACCTACAGAGAGACTTAAAAACTGATTTTCAGGAAATTGTCCCAAATAACCTCACATTTTACTGTTTTAAGTGTAGAATATGCTGTCTGTGTTTGTATGGGGTTCGTTAAGCTTGTCTAGAGTCCAGATCCTGCTCTACAAGGCCCATCTCAAGTGGATCCAGGCCTCCCAGTAAAGTGGACTTCAAGGTGCAAGGTAAGATCCATCCTTTAAGGCGAAACTATATATCTAATGGCTTTTAGGATATTTTCATTGATATCAAACTTTATGTGATTTTAAAAGAATAGTTAATTTTGCAGTCACCAAAGTATATTTACTACCCCAAAGCCAGGGCATGTGAAAAAGATAAAGAATCAAGCTGGGGAGGGACAGAGAACCTTTGTTCCCCTTCGTTTCCTGTAATAGAATCTGGTAGGTACTTTGCTCCCTTTTTATGAAAAGCAAAGAAGTGTGTGAGGTTTTGAGGCAGTTCTGGGATGGGAGTAAGTAGGTCTTGTGGAAGAGAGCCCACCTCCATCAGGGAATCTCGAGAGGAGGAGACAGAGGCAATAGAGAGAAAAGGCGGAAGACCTGTATCTATTCCGTGCCTTGAGTCTAGTTCTCATTATGGTGACCATTTTTGTCAACATCAAGGGAAGAGAAGATGTGGTAATTAACTAGCAAACCCATATTGCCAACCTGGATCATTCCCAACAGAAAATACACTAGAAACAAAATTAACCAAAGTGGTCATACGTATGGCAAAATTTTTCTGGATTGGGGCTTAACTTTTTTTTTTTCATGGGTGCTGCCCTCTGACCAGGGACAACAAGCCGTCCTCCTGGTTGGACACAGCACAGAACCATTGGAAGAGGTTTTTATTTCCAGCCATTACCTCATCCTTACTATTCAGGGAGTGATTGAGGGTTAGTGACAGGAACACTTTGGAGTAGGTACTTTGCCAATATATATTATCATTCTTAGTACGTGCAAATGGGAAGCCACAGTACCAACTCAGTAATTACTTTTGATATTTCCTCACATGTTGGAAAGCAATCATTACAAACCCAAAGAGCTTCATTTACAGGGTTTTACAGACTTTGCACAAAGAAATATTAGTTGATGGAGAAGCTGGAAACAACAGTACCTTGGCGCAGAAACCCAGTATGAAATAGAATATGGACCCTTAGAAATGTGCAAAAATTTCAAAGTTCAAAAGAAAGTCCAATTCCAGGAACCTGCCAGCTGGAAAACAGCTTATTGAACCCTGAATGAAGACATTATTATAAATCTCACCACGTAATCTGATAATTCTGATATTTGCAAAAGCACACTGACATAGTCTTGAATTGCACAAAAGCAAATTCTCCACACAAAAGAAGCCGGGTGGAAAATTTTATTCTAATTTTGCTCTGATCACCATTTCTTAGTTTTAAGTGACAACAGGTGTTTTAAAAGTATAAGTGGGACACTGAAAATGCATTTAAAATTTCCCTTATAATTAGGAATTAAAGTCTGTGTCATATAGGTTCAATACCTGGTCTCTCACTTTTACCTCAGTGAAGTTTCCTTGTCAACTGGAATGAAAAAATTGGCAGAGTTCCCTCCTATCTTCTCTACTTTCTCAGCCAAAGATATAAACAAAATTTTCAGATGTTCCTGACAGAAACTGGAGCATAAAGTCCAATAGGTTAGGGGATTTTCATAATAAGACATTTCCTTTGGCAAAGTCAAGGTTCTGTTCCACCTGCTCTCCCAACTACCCAATCCTATAACCCTCTGTCTGTCCCCATTCTCAGAAGGGCCCTGTGCTCAAAAAAGCCCTGCATTTGGCTTAATGCTCTACTGTTGCTGTCTTGAAATTCTTAATAATTTTGTCTTTCAACTCCTGTTTTGTAAATGAAGTCTAATGAGACAAGGGAGCGTGCATGTGAGCAGAGGAGATATACCCAATATGTGTGTCTATAGTTCTTTGCTCTCCAGTTAATATACAGTGTTTGTGATGTACCACAGCACAGAATTCTGGTGTATCCACGACACGTGGGAGTGCAAAGTGAGCGTGTGTAAGTGGGGAGCAGAGGGGCTGACAGCCTCAAGAAGCCACACTTTCTGTTCACACCAGAACTCGTTTCAAACACAGGGAGAAGGCAATAGCGTTCTATGAAACAGAAAAGAATCCTATCATATCCTTTCTTACTCATATTACTTCTCTGTATCAGCCAATCACTTTTGCTGAAAATGAAAGCAGAAGTAAAGGGAAAGATAGGGCAACTCACAGTTCTTTTTCTTTCAGTCGTTTCTTATTTATCAATAATCTGAAGGTAGGGAATATTGGTAGAATGTCCACACATCAAGAAGTGAAATAAAAAACAGTTGAGTTAATTTTGTGCAGTGTTTCCATTGTTCTGGTAAGAACAAAATACATATGTGTGTACGACCTATGAAGTACAAATTGTATAATTTTGATAATTCACACACAACCTAAATGCTCTAATATTAGCTTTTAAGTCTCATGTGCAGAATACAAAGATGAAAGGCAAAATTCATGCTAATTATTTTTTTTTTTTTTTTTTTTTTTTTCGGTACGTGGGCCTCTCACTGTTGTGGCCTCTCCCGTTGCGGAGCACAGGCTCCGGACGCGCAGGTCCGGCGGCCACGGCTCACGGGCCCAGCCGCTCCGCGGCATGTGGGATCTTCCCGGACCGGGGCACGAACCCGTGTCCCCTGCATCGGCAGGCGGACTCTCAACCACTGCGCCACCAGGGAAGCCCCATGCTAATTATTTAAAACTTCATTTCTTTACTTAGAACAACATTAAATGGCAAATAAAAAATACCATAGTCAAGAGAGAGACTGGCAGAAAGGGAAAAAGCTTTGCCTTCTAGTACCTTTAATAGCACTTTTTAAAATTTGAGGTCCCACATTTTCATTTTGCATGGGGTCCCGCGTATTACGTAGGAGGAATGATCAGTCCTCACTTAACAACGCTATAGCATTGTAATATCTCCTTCTTCTTGTACATTTCACAGGCAGATACTATAAAATAGGGTGGGAGTCCAAAAACACAAGAGAGAATGACGGACTACTTTCTGGGAAGACAGGCCTAAGAGAGATCCAAAGTGGCTTTTTGACTATAAAAGGAAAAGCCATAGAAGGAGAAGAAAAGATAGCAGCTGCTAATTAAGGGAGATAGAAGGATCTTCCTCTGGTGAAAACTGGGTTTGACGGGTGAAGCCCACAAGTTTCAGAGAAAGCAAAGCAGGCCTTTGGGCTGCTGTAGTGACCTACACCTACCTCTGTGGCCTCCAGATCTCAGAAGAACAGGAAATGAAACATTAGGAGTAGGGTGGGCTGGGTAGCATGTGAGCTCAGAAGGGCAAGACTGGTAGAAAAATCCTTCAATATTTTACTTCCATAAAAGGGTTTGGGAATCTGGCAGCATGAGAGAAGTAGCACTTGGCAGCTTTTGACATCCATTATGAGTGTTTCAACTTAAAATTTTTAATGTAACTCTCCTGTAAGAATAACTATCCTGCAGGTTAGATGCTCCCACGATGGTAAGGCAAAATTACCTGAAGAGTTGTCTAAAAATGCATTGTCTAAAATGTAATTTTCCAACATTACATACCCCTTAGTCATGCCACAGAACTGGGATATTATAATTGCCTCAGGCAAAAAGTCCACAGCCGCAGAAGCTAGAGTTTCTGCTATGTCTATCCTTGTAGTATGGTTAGAGTAGAATGAGTTATGTGTGATACTTAAGGACCGGAGTGTAGGGGGGAGGTATAGGATAGGACTGGGTGCAGCAAGGGAAACCTCAGCCCTGTGAGTACAATGATTAGAAGTAAGGAAATTGTCTTTTACTATGAGTTTGTGTTCACATGGGTGATAGAGGTAATAACTGACAATTCTTACAAGAAAACTACAGCTTTATAGCTATGGTGTGACTGTGAAATAGAAACGTATGTAAGTCATTTACACAAACATCATTTCTCGTAGCATAACAACAGTCACATTATCAGATGTATCAGATCAACTCTGATGTAAGTTTTATTTTGGTTACAACAGTAGCTCCAATATTAAATTAAACTCCATAGTATAAAGTTTAGCACGAGTCATGGGGAACCAGTCTCATTCCAAAATCACATTTCCTTGGTTCAGATTTCAGTGTCTGTGTTCACCCAGCATGGGCATCTGCTCATGACTTCAAAAATAAATACAGAGAACATTGTTTCTAAAGGACCTGGAGGCGGAAGTACAGAACATGGTCATCATTAGGTTTACAGATGACACTAATGGGAAGAAGGGTGGGTTAGGAATTCAAGTAGGAATAAATGCAGGGTAGAGGCCTGGAGAGAAAACCTCAACCATAAAAGTGAATGATGGTGGAGGACTGCCTCTGTGTGATCATGACTAGATTAGGATCAGGGCTCACTGGGGTTGGGGGAGATGAAGCTGGTATCAATTTCTGGGGCCTACTACTCTGGAACAGGGACCAGTGTCCAACTGTGCTAATATCAATTCAAGTCCCTTGCAAAGATTTTCAGCCAGTCTACCCTTGCTTGGGGAGGGGTGGAAACATGTTTTCAGGAGAGTTCAAACCCATGTTGGGGTTTGTACAGCATTGTTGTGATTTAGGATAATACTATCCGGGGGTTTGCATAAAAGGAGGTAGAATGTAAAAATGGTTTTTTTCTTATCCTTACTACTTCCCATCCAGTCCATCCACATGTCCTTTCGTTTCTACCTCCTACTCCATCTCTCATCTGTCCCCTTCTGCCCTCTTCATTGCTATTACCCTAGTCTGAGTCATCACAGTTTCCATCTGGTCTGCAAACGCCTTCTATCTAGACTTCTCTGCTTCCGCTCTAGACAATCCATTCTCCAAAGATCAGCTAAAGTCGTCCTCCTCAAACTTAAATCAGATCATATCAGCTCCTTGTTAAGCCCTGTCAGTGGCCGCTCATTGCTCTTAAACTAAAATCCAAGCTCTTCGTGGTGATCTTCATGCTCTCTACCAGCTGGCTCCTGCTTAGCTCTCCAGCCCCTCGTCCTGTCACTCTTCTCCTGCCTCACTACATGTAGCTTCCTTTGCTGCTCTGTGGATCCTCTGGGCCCCGCTCCCTTCTATGGCCCCAGTGCAAAAGCGATCCCTCTAGCTCTTCTTGAAACTACCTCATGCCCATACTTTAGGCCTCTGCTTAAGTGTCCCCCTTAAGGGACTTATCTTTATCACTTTATCCAAAATAGCCCCTTCACCAGATTTCTCCAAACCTTTATTGCATTTCTCACAATCTGTAGTAATTATTTTATTTATCTGGTTATTTATTATGTCTCTTCCCTAGACAGACTCTGAGCTTCTTGAGAGCAAGAGATCCTGTCTGTTTCCTTCAGAGCTATACTCCTAGAAACTAGCACAGTGTTAGCACAAGGCTGGTTGGTGCTCAATAAGTATGTGTTGAATAACTAAACTCATCTCCTATCACATGGCCAGTGCAGTGCCCAGCATATTGTAAAAATGGACCCCTGAATCCTACGGTCTACAGCCACAGAGTGGATGAACGTACTTGGACAGTAAAATTAACCATATTTTCAAGCTCCCAAGTTGCACATCTGAGGCCCTTCATGTGTGGGACAGGTAGGTATCACGCATGGTTGGATGATCTCTGAACCTCTGAACCTTCTATTACAGTACTGGCAGCTTTGGAGAAAACATTTTTTTCTTTTGTGTACTTTCCACCAACATTTTCTATGCCTTGGAGAATGCCTCTAAATTTAGTGTCACCTACATTCTCATTAAGGTGACTTTAACATCTGCCTTCTAGATTGTGAATGATGATGAGAGAGATAACAATTAAATGGTTGCTCGTCCCTGACAGCCTCACAGCCGGCATCCTTCTGTTCAGCCCAGAGTCACTCCTCGCTCTCCTGTGTTTGTCTTCCCCCAGCCAGCTTTTAGTTCACTTGACTGGCTTCAATTCAACACACTTACGTTTTTTTAAAATATCTATCTATTTATTTATTTATTTATGGCTATGTTAGGTCTTCGTTTCTGTGCGAGGGCTTTCTCTAGTTCTGGCAAGTGGGGGCCACTCTTCATCGCAGTGCACGGGCCTCTGACTATCACGGCCTCTCGTTGCGGAGCACAGACTCCAGACGCGCAGGCTCAGTAGTTGTGGCTCACAGGCCTAGTTGCTCCGCGGCATGCGGGATCTTCCCAGACCAGGGCTTGAACCCGTGTCCCCTGCATTAGCAGGCAGATTCTCAACCACTGCGCCACCAGGGAAGCCCCATACTTAAGTTTTGAAAGGTGAGCTTTATGAGATATAATTCTAGACGCTTACATTCTCTGAGTCATGTCATTTTATCAAAAAAGCATGTGATGCGAGTTTTAGAGGGCATTTCCAGAGGCAGAGCTGGAATTAAAAAAAAAAAAAAGTTGGAGAGCAAGAGGATGGATGGTACTTTGATCAACGCTCATTCCCTAGGCCACGTGGTGATTCCATCAGTGGAGCTAAGTGTGTGCAAATCAAACCCTGAGAGCCAGTGGAGGACAGACACCCAATTAGTTACAATAACCTCTGACTGGTAAGTGAAAGGAGAGACCTATGAAATTGTGGATACCTGGAAAGAATTTTGGGATCAAACCACTCTGAGCTTCCGGTCTGATGTGTCAGCCGGAAGTGTAGTCCCTCTGAGAACTGTGCTGTGCATTCATTAGAACATGGGGAGCCACGTGATTGGGAAGCAACAGCTCCAAATGAGCTTTACAGTTCCTGGGAATGAAAAAGGAAGGCCATATATTTTTAAGAGAAAAAGCCATATAAATCTGACAGCTCCACCCCACTCACAGCAAATCCCAATCATATCTAGCCAAACCACTCTATTTTCCTGACATAGACATGCACAGTGGGAAGGCACTGTGAAAAATCAGTGGTAGTAACCACAAACCACTTACAGTGCACTCTGGGCTCAATCATGATGTCTTTGGGTCTGTTCAGGGCAAGGTAGGTCACCTTCAATTTTCAAACACACACACACACACACACACACACACACACACACACATACCCCAAACCCTTACTCAACCAACAAACATGCAGCAAAAAACTCATACACACAAGATAAATTATGCAAGTAAATTGTTTTTCTCCTGAAATTATATTAAACTTTTCTGTTTTGAAACTTCTGAGTTATTGGTCTTCATAACACTATTATCCAGTTAGTGTTTTTGTTTTTGTTGTGTTGAAAGAGACAGAGATGAAAACAGTGTTTTTGTTTTGTTTTTTAAAATTCCAGGCTTCCCTGGTAGCTCAGTGGTTAAGAATCGGCCTGCCAATTCAGGGGACACAGGTTCGAGCCCTGGTCCCGGAAGATCCCACATGCCGTGGAGCAACTAAGCCCATGCGCTACAACTACTGAACCTGTGCTCTAGAGCCCACTAGCCACAACTGCTGAAACCCGTGCACCTAGAGCCCATGCTCTGCAACAAGAGAAGCCACCGCAATGAGAGGCCTGCGCACCGCAACTAAGAGTAGCCCCCGCTCGCCGCAACTAGAGAAAACTTGTGCACAGCAATGAAGACCCAATGCAGCCAAAAATAAATAAAATTTAAAAAATTCCAGCTAAATCTGCAAATATATCGATTGATAGTGATATCTATCAACATTCAAAATACACCTACCCTAATTAAGTAACTTTATTTCCAGGTATTTTTACTACAGACCTACAGCAATATATAGAGACATCCTTAACCACCTGTCTTCTTCATTTTTGTACCCAAGCTGCTGAATGTAGCTGGAGAAAAGCATACAATCAGGCAGACAGGTTTCACTTTAAATATGATTCCATGCCTCAGATGTGTTTTTGGTGCTACCAGTAATCCTATGATGTTTCTCTAGTTTCTTTATCAGGCTCGCTTTTCTAATCTCTGAGATGACTATTTTGTACCTTTCCTCTCTGTTCAAATCCTCTTCTCTACTCACTTCCCTTCCTCTCAGTCCATGACCTTGCGTTACGTGTTAAGCAATATAAGAAATCATGATTTGGGAGTTCCTTTCTTCCCATCACCCAATTTATGCATGTTTGTCTCTGTACCCCACTCTTCCTGTACAAGTCAGAAGTGCTGCCCTTCCTAAAGAAGGTTAGTCTCTATCTCTCTTGTTCTTTCTCTTGTGCGTCGTCAATCCTCATACTTTCACATGGCTTTATAAATACACTGACAAATTTATATCTTCAGTCCAAACATCTCCTTCGAGTTCCAGACTTGTGATTAATCTGCATACTCAATGCTACATTTGGATGTCTCCCAAGCATCTCAGACTTAACATGCTCAAAATAGACCCTCAATTCAGCCTTCCCCCCAAACTAATTCTCCCCTTATCTTCCCCATGCAGTGAATTGTCCAGGTTTCTCTTCTTCAATCACCACATCCATTCCTGTTATTCATGTCAATTCTGCCTTTTAAAAATATTTTGAATATGTCTGTCTCTATTGCCACTAGCCTGGCCCAAACCATCCATCACCATATTGCCTATACTGCTAACACAGGTTCCTTCCTGGCTTCACCCTTGTCCCATTGCAATCTGTTCTCCACAGAGTATCTGAGTAGTTTTTTATACACCTATATCTATACTTATATCTGTATCTATATCTGATCACACTACTCCCCTGAATAAAATTCTCCATTGGCTTCCCTGAACTCTTCAGATAGAACACAAACTTCTTACCATGGCTTACAAGGTATTTTACGATTGGTCTCTCCCTACCTTTCCAACGTTATTTCATGCCACTCTCTCTCATCCATCATCTTTTAGCCACATTGGCCTGTTTTCAATTCCTTGAAAATGCTAAGTTTCTTTCCGTCTAGGGCTTTGCAAATGGTGTTCCTTATGCCTGGAATGCTCTACCATCTTTGGGTCTCAATTTAAATGTTAAGTTCTCAAAAAGTCCTTCCCTGGTTCTGTGTTCAGGTAAGTGTTCCTAGCTAACTCTACATTAGCACACTTCATTTCTCTCATAGCACTTCTCATCATTTGTAATTATATATTTATATCTTCACTTAGTCTATATATTTCTGCTGCTAGATTGTAAGCTCCATAAGGCAAGGAATATTATTCAGATATGTATACCTAGTCCTTCCCACAGCATGTTACACATAAAGAGACCAATAACTATTGATGAATATTTGAGTAAATGAATTAATGAATACAAGAATGTTAGTTATAGCATTGTGATAACAGCAAAAATGTAAGCAACTTAAGTGTCTCTTAAAAAGTGAAAAGTTATATAAATGATGACATATTTTTATAATACTAAGAGGTGGAACTATTTGCAGAGGTAGAAAGCTGTCCAAGATAAAGTAAGTGAAAAAAGCAGGGCTTCCCTGGTGGCACAAAGGGCTTCCCTGGTGGCGCAGTGGTTGAGAGTCCGCCTGCCGATGCAGGGGACACGGGTTTGTGCCCCAGTCTGGGAAGATCCCAGATGCCGCGGAGCAGCTGGGCCTGTGAGCCATGGCTGCTGAGCCTGCGTGTCCGGAGCCTGTGCTCCATGAGAAACTGTTAACAGTTGATACTTCTGTTTATTTAAGGAATCATTTATGTCCTCACATACAACTTGAATCTCCTACCATAATTATGTGTTACTTTTATAATTTGAAAAATTTCTTAAAATTAAAATATAAACATATATTAATTAACAAAAACTTAGCCATGTATTGTGTTCCTGCTCCAAGGGGTACTAGTCCCCATTTGCTAGAAGCTACTGGGGTAAAGGACACAGGTGTAAGAAATCATTTTCATTCATGGAGACCTGCTCTGCCTTATTCCAAAAAATTAACTTGAGGTGGCTACAAATAACTGTGTTCTATGTGACAGTTAGAAAAGGTGGATTTGTAACCAGATCAGGGAGGACCCTGTATGCAGAGCAAGTGGTCTGCACTTAACTGGATGGGAACTAGGGGATCACAGAAGACTTTGAGCTTTAAAAAGTTCAATCTGGGCAGCCAGGAAGGCTACTATACCAGAGCAAATTTAACCTCGTTATAACATTTTATGATTTAAAAACCACAAACCAGGTAACACTCCCGTTGCTCCCTGCTAACAGTAATAACACGGAGTTGCCTTTAGTTGTAAATTGCTTAGATGACTAGAATCATCCCTGATGCCTCTGGCACAGATTTTCACGATCCTCCCCAATTGCCAGGGCTTTGTCTGATTTGAAAACTTGCAGGCCACATTACTGCATGCTGGCTTCTATCGGTTTCCTTCTGGCTGCTTCATTTGTATTTATAGACAGACATAATGGAGGGGTGTATGTAGGTGGGGATGGGGCAGGGTGAGGTATGTGGTCTTTTCCACTCAAAGGTACGAAGCCCAGCCAGCTTACTTCGGTTCACTTGTGTGTTCCATCCCCCACTTGGAGGGCTTTAAATCCTCTAGTGGTTCTCAAATTTTAGGGTGCATAAAGAATCACCTGGAGGGCTTGCTAAAACCCAGATTCCTGAGCCCCATCCCCAGAGATTCTGATTCAGTAGGACTGGGGTGGGCCCAAGAAATTGCATTTCCAATAAGCTCCCAGGTGATGCTGCTGTTCTGGTCCCCACCCTCAAACAGTTTATACCCCGGTGGAGGGAACAGACATCTAAGTTGTTACCACGGAAGATCAAAAGCAGCAAGTGCTAAAATGCAAATCTGTGGCAGAACAAGGAGGAGGAAGTAGCAACAATTGCTTCTAACTGAAGAAATAAGTAAGACTTCAGAAAGAGGTTGCCATTTCAGCTGGCCACAGGAGGAGTATGGGAAGAGCAAGGAGTCTGCTTTGGGGAACAGAAGATGGGAAACAGTGTAGTTCCAAGCTTTTACTTGGTGCCAACAAAAGCATCAGATCTTTCCAACTGTAGTTCTGCCCTCCGGGGGTATTTGTAAGCTTCCTAAGTTTGTAGCTGCCCCGAGATCTGTTTTATTCTGGACCTAGCAACTTTAGAGCATATGTAGGCTAAAAATGGGTGGGGAGCCCGTGATTAATATTCATAGTTTAAAACCTCACAGGGGGTCTTCCTAGGGAAAGATGCCGAGTTTTCCAAATGTAGAACAGCAAGATCAGTCTTATACATCTCATTGGCAAATTTGTACCTACATTTCAGACATGGCCTTACTAGACACGTGGGCTTTCTTTAGACCCAGTGACATAGGAAATGGAGTAGTTATTTTTCTGAATATTTAATTGAAAATGCAACACAGAAAGCCTTCTAGTGACTTTGAACTTCCACTCTATTATCTAATTCCCAATTATGTAATCCTTAGTAAGTTGCCTTATCTCTCTGTGCCTCAAGTCTCCTCATCCGTAAATGGATATCATAATAATACCTACACTCACAGGGATGTTGTAAGAATTAAATGAATTAATAAGTGTAAGCGCTCAATAACTATTAGTTGTTTTTCTTTTCTTTTTCTATTGACACTTGAGCCAAGCAAATATATTTTTAGGTGAATTGGCCCTTCTAGGGCCAATTTCCACTTTTTGTTTTCCATATCTTTAATTCAGAACGCTATCTGGATTTCATAAGGGCCCTTCCTTGACATGCTATGTGCAATGTTTGCCTTTTCAACATGGAAGGCACCTAATTAAGTTCTATGGCTGAGCTGTTCTTCAGATATTTGAGAGCTCGGGGGAAGAAAACTCTCCTCTTTCTGATATGTATAGTCTCTAGTATATCTTTTTTTTTTTTTTTTTTTTTGCGGTACGCGGGCCTCTCACTACTGCGGTCTCTCCCGCTGCGGAGCACAGGCTCCGGACGCGCAGGCTCAGTGGCCATGGTTCACGGGCCCAGCCGCTCCGCAGCATGTGGGATCTTCCTGGACCGGGGCACGAACCCGTGTCTCCTGCATCGGCAGGCGGACGGACTCTCAACCATTGCGCCACCAGGGAAGCCCTCTAGTATATCTTTAATACTTCTCCCAAACTTTTTATGAGGTACAAAGTTAGAAAAACAGAGAAGGTACATCAGGTCCTAAGGGACAGTTTACAACACAATAATGAGCACAGAAGTCTTGAGCTGCCTCTTTCTCCAAAGGGAGTATGGAATGGCAAGTTTACTGAGTCTTGAGTCAGCGTGTGTCTGGATCCTGCCTCTGCTTTGTGATCCTGGACATGTACCTTAACCTCTCCTTGCCCAACTTTACTTATCTGAAAAAATAGAGTTGATACATGTACCTACCCTCAAGAGGTTGTCAGGAAGATTTTATATTACCAAAATAACATATTTTAGGGAAAGCTTGGCACATAACAAGCACTCAATAGTATTAGGTCTTGTAGCATAATGGAAAGATTATACTGGAAGTTGAAGTAATAGATTTTTAGTCCAGGTGTGCCACTAATAATCTTTATGATATTAGGCAACCTCCTGGGGCCTTAGTTTCATTTTTTAAAAAAATAAAATAAAGGATCAGGAAAGGATGATTTCAAAAGATTCTTCCCAAGTCTAATCAGCTGATTTTAGCCTATCATCTTACCTTTCAGAGAGTGGAACAATATAGCCTTCTCTCTCTCTGGTATTTAGAGAACAGACTGCAGACCCTGGAAAAGTTTCCCTTTGTTTGTCTATTTTGACATTTATTGCTTCTGACCTTATTGATTCTCAGGGACAAGGGCTAATCTGGTTCTTTCTCTTCATGGGTCTGAGTCTGTTTCCATGTTTTCAGGCGCTCCGAACTTACTCTGATCCCTTGGTATCTTGATGTTCACTGAAGACCTAGGGCCAGATGTGCCCTTCTTGGAGCCGCAGTATTCTCAGTTGTAGGGACTGGATGCCTCTAAACACTTCTAATTTCAGTGTTTTATGAGTCTGCGCATCTCAGCTGGTACCCTTTTCCAGTGGGTATTTGGCTGTGACTGCTACGAAGCTGGAGGAGTTCAAAGGCAGAGTGGGCAACAAAGATTTCAGCCCATGGGCTAGACTGCAGATGGAGCTGCTGTGATGTCAAGAAGCATCACTATAACTTGCGGCTCAAACAGTGTGAAGTAGAATTTTATAGAATAAGGTAGATTTTGGGAGATATTTATGGGAGTCACAATGGGACATTCTGAAGATATAAAAACACCGTAATACAAAATATCCTGGCTTTCTTTTGAATCACTGGAACACAGTGTTTATGTTTTGTAATGTTAATCACATGCAATTCTTCTAAATCTGGGATCTAATGAATGCAAAAATTGGTCCAGATGTCAATTTTAAACATATGTTTTTAAAATTGAATAGACCTGAATGGTTCCAAGCACCAGTTAACTTTTTGATGAAGTTAGGGTCTGATTTTTCAGTGGTGGTTCTGATTGGTATTCAAGATAGGGAGAACTCCTCAGATCACTCCAGCAACAGGGTCAGCAAAGGAATTGCAAAGGTACCTCCTGAAGCAAAGCATGAAGGTCTGGGATAGCTCAGTGACTACTGCTCACTCTGAGGAATGGAGGGAGTTACAAAGCTGTCCAGCAGACTTTGGTAGGTTCTGGAAATTTCAAAATTGGACAGAACAATGAAAGCCAATGTGTGAACCCTTTCATGGGGACTTTAACTGCAGCTGGAGAACATACTGATTTTGTTGGTCATTAATAGTCATTCTGAATTTCAAAATGACCATTTTCATTTTTTTCTAATGATGTGAAACAGTTTTACTCAGTCCTCAGAGAGCGATTAACCAGACTTTTCGTTGGTGTCCAACAACTGTGCTTGTTGTTTTGTCTAAAGAAAAGGAGGCTGTGAGATGACTTAGCTTTTCAGGACAAGAAGAAATTTATAGTTTAAAAAGTAACAGAAATAAGGGTCAGACATAAAGCTTTAAATTCCAGGATATCACAATGAGAAGAACTGACAAAAACCATCATACTGAGGGATGGGTGGCATCTGCTCTGAAGATCTGAAAACTACCACCTGTTTAGTCCTATCAGGAGATTGGGAACAATCTGATTCTTAAAGTTGGACACCAACTTGGTCACTTGGTGCTTCAAATAACACTGCCATGACTCACAACCATTTGGATACTTAAATTCTTTTCAGCCAGTAAAAGTCATGGAAGAAATCCACTTCATAATCATAACCTGGGAAGTTTTTCACCACAAGTGAAATTTCTCAGCTAAATTATCCACTCTAGTCATTAGCCTTGGCTCCAAATAACATTTAGCTATTTCAAAAACTCCAGCCCACCACTACAGGATAAAGATTATCCATGGATAGATACAAAAGAATGTGCTATGAACCCAGGAAGCAATTCGTAAAGAGATGTTTCAGAGATACTTTGAGCAATGGCAATATCAGTAAAAGAACTGCAGAGCCTTCTGAACTGATTCCTTTTGAAGAGAACTCCATTTGGGTATATTAGTTCTGGCATGTTTGATAAAAAGTTACCATACTATCTACTAAGCTTACCTCATATGCCCCTTTTCCCACCCTATGAGACATTAAGAGTACAAGCCTAATGGTTTATTGAAAGGGCTCAACTTGGTGGAATACCCACAGCAAAGACCTTCATGCTTTTTTTAAAAAAATTAATTAATTAATTTTTGGCTGTGTTGGGTCTTCATTTCTGTGCGAGGGCCTTCTCTAGTTGCGGCGAGCTGAGGCCACTCTTCATTGCGGTGCGCGGACCTCTCACTATCGCGGCCTCTCTTGTTGCGGAGCACAGACTCCAGATGCACAGGCTCAGTAGTTGTGGCGCACGGGCCCAGTTGCTCCGCGGCATGTGGGATCTTCCCAGACCAGGGCTCGAACCCGTGTCCCCTGCATTGGCAGGCAGATTCTCAACCACTGCGCCACCAGGGAAGCCCCTATGCTTTTTTTTAACCACTGCCTTTCAAAGCCAGTTTCCTGATCCTGAATCTCATCTCAAAGCTTATTTCTTAGCTTTTGGATATTAATAAATAATTTCACTTTTCAGGTATTAAAAATACCAGCCTAATCTTATATCAAAACTTTAGTTTTTCATCTAATTTGATTCATATCTTGACCAGTGTAGACTTGACATAAATCAGAAACTGTAGTGGAGGAAGGGGATACATGTTTTTGTTTGTTTGTTTGTTTTTTTATTTAATCCTCTTCTCCAGTAATTCCTGAAGGAGAAGAGGTGAAGAAGAAAGGTAAAATGGGAGCAAAAATGCTTTATTGACTAGTGTTATAGTAATCTGGCTTTGGTGCACTCTTGGAGGGAGATGCCCAAGATCCTTCTCTTTTGGGACATTTTTGTGGGTTCTTCCAATGCTTTCCTGCTGGGACCCTCCGCATTACACTGTTTTCTTATACAGGCAATAGGCTTTACGACTAACCCCTTAAAACTCCTCTAAGCTTCTACCCTGATGATATATCTCTCACAACCTCTTTCTGCTGGGATGTGATTCTTTAAAGACAGCTGAAGCTTGGTTGCTTTCTGTGGTGTCCACTGTAGTCCAAGCTCTCTCACCTCATTCAATTGTCAAGGACATCTCCAGCCAGCCTCTTCATTAGACCTTTCCAGGGGAGGACGAGGCTCTGGACTCTGTGCCTGCCAAACTTCACAGAACACATGTCAGGTCCTCCTAAGAATTCTCCTTTTAGTTCTTTTAGGACACATCTGGGGCCGAAGAGCCCTCTCACTTGGCTTGGAGTAGAGAGGAAGAACCTTCTTCCTGTCCCTACTTCTGAGCTGATAAAACTCTCTTCATACACAGAAATAATCTACTCTCGCATCAACCTCCTAGCCTCTTCTTACATGTAGACAGGATGTGGACAATGGATCCCTCTTGGTTTGGGTCCAGAACTCATTTGGGGCTATCCTGTAGGAGGTCCTACATGGATGGTCTAAATAACTCTAACCTCTCTTTAACATGTGTGGCACTTTATACCCACTGACCTCAGCTTTGGGGTCTCAGCTGAAATGGACAACAGAAAAGTCCCATTTGTTACACAAGAAGAGGCACAATGAGAATCAGAGCCAAGACAGAATGAAAGGATATTTTCAGTTTACGAAAAGGAAAATCACTTCAGACATAACTATTTCTTTATTGCTTTATTTTGGGTTAGTAGAGAACCCAAACAAAACTGCTAAAGAAGCAGTTCTGGTAGGAAACTTTGAGGTGATCCTAGAAAGAGAGAGTGCTTCTGATGTGAACAGCGAATATTAATGTCCTTCCTACTGAACTATAAAGGCAGAATTAAGCAGAGATGGACCTGGTTATCAGAGAGGGGGAAGAAAGGGAAAGGTCAGGGTTGGTGGTAAAACATCAAGAAGTGAGGTCAGTAGGATAAGAGACCAGAGTCAGGTTTGCTAAACCGAGGCTAAGAAAAACAGAGATCAGGATCAGGTAGGGTAAGGGGAGCGTTATTATTCTGAATCAATAGATTAGTGCTAGTGAATTAGCCCATTATCAGAGAGGAGAACATTCTAAAGCTTTGAGTGCCTGAAAACATATTCAGCCTTTCATGCACACACACACACAAGCCACAAGTGCTCCTTGGGTGCTTACTTTGTACCAGGTACTGTGGGAGGCACTGGGATTGCAGCAATGAACATGATAGAGTTTACCCAGAGATGAGAAATACAACATTCAAGGAACTAAAGGAAATTCAATTTGGCTGGAGCACAGAGAGCAAGAAAAATAATGGCAGTTGATGGGAATAGAGGTATAAGTAGAGACCACATCATGTGGGTCCCTGGGCACCATTTTAATGAATCTGAATTTTATTCCCGAGGCAATGAGTTAAAGGGTTTTTAATAAAGTTTTAACAGACATTGTGTTTTAGATAATAGCTTTGATTGCACTATAGAAAATAGATTGAAGAGAGGCACGGCAGAAAGACAGACAAATTAAGAAGACTTGGGGAGTGAGATGAAGGGCGAAGTCAAGACTTCTAGCTCAGTTCTCGCAATTGGGTGGGTGTTGGTGCCATTCCTTTAGATGTGGCACAGGAGGACATTCAAACTTACAGCACGGGAGTGGAGAGGTAGGGGAGCTGAGATGTTGAGTTTACATTTAGACATGCCTGTGAAGCATCCAATCAGATATATCCAGTAGGAAGCTCAAAGTTAGGAGAGAGAAATGGGTTAGACATACGCATTTATGAATGCGCAATGAATGGATGATAATTGGAGCTATGTGAGTGGATGAGCTTACATAAGGTATGTGCAGAATAAGAAAAGAAGTAAGAGTAGGAAAGAACCCTAAAGAATATTGATGTTTATAGGATGAATAGAGGAAGAAGAGCTTGCAAAGGGAAATGAAATATTGCCAGAGAGGTAGGAAAGAATGGTGTCTCAAAGTGAAGCATCTACCATCAGCCTTCTCCTCCATGGGGCTTTCATCATCTTCCTGTGGGTCCTGACAGTCATGAAGTTTCCTGAAACTTGGTTTGCCTAATATTACTAGTAGATTTGGGAATGTATTTATTACAATTTTACGTTTGTTTCTTGGGGCAGCTGGGAGCGAACAAGGCAGATTGTTTATTCTCTAGGTCTCTGTAATGTTCCCCAGTATATCTCATTAAGAAGGCCCAGGTTCTGAACCTTGGCTGTACACTAGAATCATCTGGGGAGTTTAAAAAAATACTGATAAATGGGTCTTACTCATCGCTCCCTGATTTAATTGGTCTAGAATGTTGCCTAGGAATTGGAATTTTTAAAAACTCCCCAGGTGATCCTAAATGTGTAGCCAAGACTGAGAACAATTGACCTTAATTAAGATGGCTTCTGATCTTGCATCAGTGTTTCCCAATAAAGGACATGCATTAATCTCTAGAGAACTGCTTGGTTTAGCTTAATGGAAAAAGTGAAAAGTTTGGGCAGGCTTTTCAGGAATGCAAGTGAATGGAGTGAGCATACCCATTTCTGGGGATAGTGAAGACATTGGTGGGACCACAGCAGATGGTTTCTTATGAAATGCCAAGTATTTTGACATATCTTGTCTAAACTGTCCATTGCTGGGAAGCGACATAGGGTGGCTCTCTAGTAGCAGCACCAAACAGAGAACTAGAATATTGCTCCCTAGAATTACTGACTCATTACACAGGGAAAGCAATAAGCGATTGCTTAATATTAGGCTCAGGAAATTGATGGCCCTCTCTTGCCCAACCCTTTTATCAACAAATCAACTCCACAATATTTAACAGTCTGCTAAGTGCACGGCATGGTGCTTACCCATCCTTAAAAGGCACGTTAAGAAAGATGTGTGATCCTACTTTTAACATTTTACTCATATTATTAGAAGAGTGTAGGTGGCATTCTACTTCAGCAGCGTTTCCACCTCCCTTTTTCTTGTCACCACTCTTTCTTGCTTTCATCCCAGCTCTGTCTGTTCCATATCTCCCTTCTTTACTCTTTCCCTCCACTTCCTTCTCTTTTCTTCTCTGTCTCCCACACATCTGCTTCTTTCAGTTTCTTGGCACTTTGCCCTAAGCTCTTTGCCTCTTCTCTCTCTTTTAACCTCCATATTCATTCCTGGTTTTACCCACTGTTAAGCACATATTTTTTAGCTCTGTCTTCCACAATTCTCCCTGGACCCTTGAAATCTCACTACATCTTTAAGAGGAGTTTTTATGGCAGCAAAGACCTTGAGTGGAGGAGTATGAAACCTGGATTTCATCCTCCACCCTGACAGTTGTATTAACTGGAATAAGCCACTTAAACACTGATAAGCCTCAGTTTCCTCATCTGTTCTTAACCCTGACTGCATAGGGTAGAATCATCTGGAAAGCTTTTTAACAAATTCCAATGTCAGTGTCACATTCCAGATCAGTGAAATCAAAATATGTGCTGATGAAACCATTGCCGGGTTCACTTTCCTCTGCCTAAAGAGTTATAAGGAGATTGCTCTCAGAACCTCCACAATTCCGTCCCATCTTTTTTTGCCTATAGCAGTTCTGGCTCTGCTTTGGAGAAGCTTTCCAATTTCATAGTTCCAAGGTTCTAGGTTTTCAAGGCTGAGTAAGAACAAATGGGGATGAGCAAATAGCACTAAGGATGCAATTAAAAAGGAGTCTGAAAGGATCGGCTGGAAGGCACATTTAATTTAACCACATCAGTAATGACTTGTATGAAGCAAATGTCACACAGTAAAGGAGCATGGAAAAGGAGTAAGATACGCGCATGGAAAACTTCAATGAGAAGGTAAAGCACTAATCTAAGTGCCAATCAGAAATGTTAACATGAATAAAAAGTTTAAAATGTTGAAAAAAGTCAAGACTTTCAATTTTATAGAACTACTGATACAGAGACACTAGAAGAACGGTTAGGGATCGTCTAATTCAACAGATTTCAAAGGATGGTCTGCAAATCCCAGGGGATCCAAGACCCTTTCACAGGGTCTGTGAAGTCAAAAATATTTCCGCAACACTAAGACGTTATTTGCCTCATTCACTATGTTGCATTTGGACTTATGGTGGAAAAGCAACAGAGGGTAGAACTACTAGAGCCTTGGCACAAATCAAGGCAGCACCACCAAACTGTACTAGCAGTCGTATTCTTCACCACACACACTCACAGTGAACAACAATGACAACAAAATCAGTTCACTTAAGGATGTTCTTGAAGAAGCAGTAAAAAAAAATTAATTCTTGACCCTCAAATGCATGTCTTTTTAAAATATCCCATGTGACGAAATAAGTATGCATAAAGTACTTCTACTGTGTACCAAAGCACAAGGAGAAGAGCTCAAGGAGAAGAGTTAATGTGATTGACTCCTAGCTAAACTAACTGCTTTTTTCATGGAACATAATTTTTGCTTGAATGAATGATTAAGAGAAAAACTATGATTATTCAGACGTGGGTATTTTAACAGACATTTTCTCCAAAATGAATGAAGTGAGTCTGTCACTTCAAGGAAAATGACTGACAGCACTTGTTGCCGAAAATAAAAATCTGAGGTTTCAAGTGAAAATCAGAATTGTAGAAAAGTTCAATCTACCTCTGCAAGTGTGACAGCTTCCCACTAATTAAAGAGTTTCCTGATGAGATTGGTAGAGATATCAGCAAAGTGGTTTTTTCATATTGTATAATTCAATAATAAAATATTTGGAAGATCCATATAGCTCAGTGAACCAATATTTTCCAAACGACCAATGAATGTTACGAAATCATCTATGAGTAAAAGATCCATTCGAATTACAAGACAGACTAATGGATTTTAATGCAACAGAGTATTAAAAAATTCATTGGTGAGCTGTAGATTCCACATTGCAATTAACCTTTGAAAAATCACTGCTAATTGATATAGTATCAAACAGGAATATCTGAATTAGCTGAAAAGCCTGTTAAATAACCCTCCCTTTTCCAACTACATGTCTGTGTAAGTACAGATTTTCTTCATATGGTCTAACCAAAACAACATATGGCAAAAAAACTGAATGCAGAAGCAGATGAAAATTCAGCTATCTTCTCTTAAACCAGACGGGAGATTTGCAAAGAGATTTGCAAAAATGTAAAACAACGCCACTCCTCTAATTAATTACTTTTTTGTTTGGAAAATAGAGCTATTTTTCGTAAGATGTGTTATTTATATTAACATATATTAACATATTAACATATAATGGAACTTATTTTTTTTTTTTAATTTATATATTTTAATTTATTTATTTTTGGCTGTGTTGGGTCTTCGTTGCTGCATGTGGGCTTTCTCTAGTTGCAGCGAGTGGGGTCTACTCTTCACTGCGGTGCACAGGCTTCTCATCGCGGTGGCTTCTCTTGTTGCGGAGCACAGGCTGTAGGTACACGGGCTTCAGTAGTTGTGGCAGGCGGGCTCAGTAGTTGTGGCTTGCGGGCTCTAGAGCGCAGGCTCAGTAATTGTTGCGCATGGGCTTAGCTGCTCTGCGGCATGTCGGATCTTCCCGGACCAGGGCTCGAATCTGTGTCCCCTGCATTGGCAGGCAGATTCTTAACCACTGCTCCACCAGGGAAGCTCTATTATTATCTTTGAATGAATTAATACATAAATACTTAAATTTTTTTCTCAGTTTTAATTTCTGCAAGGTAAATATTGATAGATTTAACCCACATATCTTTAGGTTCTTCAATTATTTTTAAGAGTGTACAGGGAACACTCAAAGAACAGATCAAAACGGATCTGATCAGATCGGAACAGATCAAAACGGAACAGATCAAAACGGTTGACACCTGCTGTCTAATACGACAAGCTATTGGAGGACAGGAAATGTATCTGTTTAACTTCATGCATCACACTCAGCCCTATGGGCCTAGTACAATATTATGTATGAGCTTTATGATAGAGTGGGAAAAAATACAACACTGACAAACCAATCAGGCAACTCATTGGCTATTTAATTCAATGAAATGTTTACTGTTCTAAGTACCAGGAATATAGTAGTGAAGAAAACAGATGAAAATCCCTTTTCTGTGGAGCTTTCCTTCTGGGGATTTGGGTTTTAGTCCTAATCCTGTCCCTCACTCATTGCATAACTTGGATAAATAACTGGATCTTCCTAGGGTTTAGTTTTCCCATGCATGAAATGAAGAATTTGGAGAGACTGATATCTAAGGGCCCCCTGAATTCTATAATTTTGACTGGGCTTTTCAAGGTGACCCTACTGATTTATCTGGAATGTTGCCCTTCTTATCACCTAGCTAACCCCTCATCCACTAGGTCTCTTTTTTTTTTTCTTTTTTGTGGTACGCGGGCTTCTCACTGCTGTGGCCTCTCCCATTGGGGAGCACAGGCTCCGGACGCACAGGCCCAGCAGCCATGGCTCACGGGCCCAGCCAGTACGCAGCATGTAGGATCTTCCCGGACCGGGGCACGAACCCGTGTCCCCTGCATCGGCAGGCGGGCTCTCAACTACTGCGGCACCAGGGAAGCCCCACTAGGTCTCTTTTTAAATGCCACTTCTTCAGATGGATTTCCCCTGACCCTCAGGTTGGCATTCCTTATAATAACTAGCTGTACTCTCCCCTTTTAGGACACTTATCAGACTGTAATTTCTTGTTCAATATCTGTCATACCTACTGGACTGTGAGCTCCCTGAAGGCAGGAACTGTGTCTGCCTCTTCACCAAATGCATGGCACAGAGCAGGTGTCCAAAAGATATTTGCAGAGATGCCACTCTGTAAAATTTTACCTTTCTCACTAGCACTTTCTAACCATCTTACTTACTTTCTTTAGAAGTCATGTTACATGCTATATATCTTACTTAGTTATTATGTTTATTATATACGGTGGGAGGGGGCTATAAAAATTCCATGAGGGCTAGAATAGTCCCTTTTGTTCCCTGTGTATCTCCAGTAGCTAAAAGAGTACATGGAAATATAGAAAGAAGTTAATAATTTTTTGTTGAATAAATAAATAAAGTTTTTGCTTGAATAGGACATCAATGGTAGAGCACATAATTGAACCATTTTTTAAGCAGTGGGTTGGATTTGGATTTATTCATACATATGTTTTCCCCTAGTTTCTCTTCTGCCTAAAAATATACATTTGTGTGAATTTTGAACAAGGTCATGAGCGAGGGCTGTGAGCTGTAAATGGTGCGACATAAGCTGGCCCATGTGGTAAAGGGCTTGCGACCTTGACCATCACTGGACCATGACGAAGACGGAGTGGGCCAAATGCAATTATGGTTGGCTTGACCATTCTCTAAAACCATTTACAAGTGTGCGTTAAACACATTTTTGAGGAAATGAAGAGCATATGAAGAAAGCAAAAGAATCTTTTTAGACTACATGAATAGAGAACAGAGTCCAAAGGATCTTGGAGCAATAAACCAATGATATAAAACATAAATTCCTTCAAAAGCACATAAATAACTTAAGTAGATAATGTTTTCTCTCTGAAAGTATAGTTTGCAAGATGGAGCAAAAGTTAAACAGCAAGAAAATTAAGTAAACAAAAGCAACTAAACCATAGCTCATTAAGACTTATAATCCAGTTAGGAAACAGCGAGTTTGAAATGCACAGCCATTTCAAATGCATCCACCATGATATAATTGGATTCTAGATGTAAAAAGGAAATATCAGGATTATTAAATTTAAGGTTGTGTAGACTTAAGGACTGTGACATAAACTGAATCAAATTGTAAAGGAGAAGCAAGAACAATGTGAAGAATAGGAATAGCTATTCTTTTAGAAATAATCCTTATTTAGTATCAGATGACTACTTAGAGAATTTTGTATTAATCCACTTCATATAATTTTAAAAAGTGTTTCAATGTAATAATTTAGTGTGGTATAAATCTTTAGAGTCATTACAGTTGGAAAATAGTTTTCTACTTTCATAATTTAAAAGGCTTTAACATTAGAATATCCTTATACTGCCACAGCAGGGTTTAATTGCTAAAATGTAATTTTTCGAAGTTGAACTTTACTCCCCTGAAATATGCTGCATGTGTCAAATTCTGAACCATATACAAGCATTATATTTATTGAAACATTGCAACTGTCTCTGCAGGTTACTTAAATAATAACTAAAGTGATTTTGAAACTGACATGTCCATGTCCAAGAATTCATTTAAGTTCACAATTATTTGAACCAGACATAATTTCCAAGAAGTAGGGCAAGAGGTCTTTCTCTCCTACAGTAATTCAATTTAAAGACTTATTATGCACTTATGAGAATCTAGGCACTGGAAATACAGATATGGACAACACATAGTCCCTGCCTTCCAAAGCTAATGGTCTCATAGGGGGACAAAAAATTCCCACAAAATAGTATAATGTAATGAAAGTTATACATTCTATAAGACAAAGCATAAAGGCCACAGAGAAGAAGGATATATTACTCATATCTAAGAGCTCTTATAAAACTTTTGCCATCATCTTGATTCTCTGACTTAGTGAACAGTGTCAACAAAAAATATATTGTTGACAATGGGTGGACAAATCCCTTTCCCCTCTACCTTCCTGTAGAAATTCAGAGATTCAGAGATGGATACTTACTATTTTTAAACCTCAGTTAAGGGATTGCAAGAGCTCCTTTGCACACCAATACGGGCCTACCACTGTCGGAACCCTGTTTAGCACACTGAGAAGCTGAGACATTAGGCCCATTCCCCCTCCTTTAATTCTACAATCAAGTACTTTAGCATCTGGATACATCTTGGAAGGGTCAAGAAAAATAAACACATTAATTGTCCTGTGATAATCACTTCTCTCACTATGGCGGGTAAGAAGGATATGAATCTTGTTATTCGTCTCTTGATAGCTCTCTGTTGAATTCCTTACAGTAGATTCCCAAGTTACCTCTGTTCCCGCAGAGGCCCCCAACCTTACCTTCTTTCGCCCAACTGCAGCAGATGGCCTCAAGTTCTATTTTACTGCATAGTTTTAGGCCATCTGACACAAGTATCCTAAACTTCCATTCTAGCAACCTCAAAATCTTTATTATCTTACAGTGTGCTGGTTTAGGCTGGAGATTCTGGAATCAAGTTACTTGGAATTAAGTCTTGCATATACCACTTACTGGCTTTGAGACCTCAGAAAAGTTGTTTAAAACTCTAAGCCTCAAATTTTTCATCTGTAAAATGAGGAAAATAATAGTGCTTACCTCACAGAATTTTAGATAAGATTAAACACTTATAAACTTCTTAGAATAATTCTTGGTACTTAGCTAAAGTTCAAAATAATAATACTGTTATTATTATTACTCCTCCATTGCAGAGAATGAAGTGTCCTCCTTGTTAAGGATCTCCCTTTCCTCTGGCCTCCTTCAGAAGTCAACTCCTCGAATTATGTGCATCTTATATCTTGACTTATTTCCATTAAGTCAATTCCCCCACTACATCAAAATTTCATTTTAAAAACCTGTTTCCTCACTCCTGTTATACAACTGTGACTCTTCCTCACAGCATGGACAAACTTCTTGAAAAATAGCCTGGAGATGGAAACAACCTAAGTGTCCATCATCGGATGAATGGATAAAGAAGATGTGGCACATATATACAATGGAATATTACTCAGCCATAAAAAGAAATGAAATTGAGCTATTTGTAATGAGGTGGATAGACCTAGAATCTGTCATACAGAGTGAAGTAAGTCAGAAAGAGAAAGACAAATACCATATGCTAACACATATATATGGAATTTAAGGGGAAAAAAATGTCATGAAGAACCTAGGGGTAAGACAGGAATAAAGACACAGACCTACTAGAGAATGGACTTGAGGATATGGGGAGGGGGAAGGGTGAGCTGTGACAAAGCGAGAGAGTGGCATGGACATATATACACTACCAAACGTAAAATAGATAGCTAGTGGGAAGCAGCCGCATAGCACAGGGAGCTCAGCTTGGTGCTTTGTGACCACCTAGAGGGGTGGGATAGGGAGGGTAGGAGGGAGGGAGACGCAAGAGGGAAGAGATATGGGAACATATGTACATGTATAACTGATTCACTTTGTTGTAAAGCAGAAACTAACACACCGTTGTAAAGCAATTATACTCCAATAAAGACGTAAAAAAAAAAAAATCACCTACCCACTAGTTTCCATCTAATCCATCTGAGGCCAGTGCTCTTTCTCATCATCAGTGAGATTCTCATTACCTAATGTGAGGGTTTTCCTTAGTCATTCTTCTCCACCTCTGCATTTAACATTGTCAGTTAAACATTGACCAACAACCTCCTCCTTCTTGAAACTCTCTTCTTTGCCTTCTGAGACCTACGGTTTCAGTATTCTTCCTACCTCAGACTGAGCCTTCTCTTCTATCTCTCTTAGATGTGGAGTTTTCTCAAGTTGTCCTTAGCTTGTTTCTACCAGCAATATCATCTACTCCCACACTCCCAAATCAATACCCCTGGCCCAATATCTGCCCAAATCTACACACTAGTGTTTCCAAATGAATAGAGGATATTTGCATCTGCATTTCTTGTAGCACTTAAGAACTCAACTTGTCCAGTTTAAATATTTTCCTTCCAAGGGAAATTTTATTTGACCTCCTTATCCCTGTTGATAATTATTATGAACTGAATGTTTATGTCCCCCTCAGATTAATATGTTGAAGCCCTAACCCCCCAATGTGATGGTATTTGGAGATGGGGCCATTGGGAGGTAATTAGATTTAGATGAGAGTCATGAGAGTGGAGCCCCATGATGGGATTAGTGTCCTTAAAAGAAGAGGAAGAGAGACCAGAGCTCTTTCTCTCTCCACCAATGTGAGGACACAGTGAGAGGGCAGCCATCTACAAGCCAAGAAGAGGGCTCTCGCCAGGAACTGATTCTGCTGGCATTTTGATACTGGACTTCTCAGGCTCCAGAACTGTGAGAAACAAATTTCTGTTGTTTAAGCCACCCAGTCTGTGGCATTTTGTTATAGCAGGCTGAACTATGACAGTGATTTTTCCCGTTATTCCCTTTTAAAACCTTCCTTCTCTCTCAGCTTCCATCCCCACTCAGCTGACAAGTATTGTAGATTTAAATCCTACGGATTTGCAATGTCTCTCATGTCCATTTTTTCTGTTTGTGCCACTTACTAGCTGTATGACTTTGGGCAAGTTACTTAACTTCTATAATGGGGATAATAATAATAATTCTTATTCGTAGAGTTTTTATGACACAATATAAAACATTTAGAATGCTGCTTGGCACATGAGTGTTAAATAAATGAATGAAATAAAGTTGGATATAAGGATCTGCATTTAAGGGGAGAAATTCTGGCAGGAGATGAATATTTGTGAGCTATGATCCTATAGGGAGTGACTGAAGTCATGTGAACGATCAAAGAAAGTATGTAATATAAAAAAAAACAGAAGAACCCCTGGTTGGTGGGCTTTTTCTCTTATTTCAACCTGTCAGAATTCTTCAATGACCACATTTCATCAATTCTAAAGTGATTTAACATCTCCTGAAAAGGAATGCCTCTTAAAATCAATGACATGTCGTAATTTAATTAATTTAATTATCAGAATTCTTTTTTTCTTAGTGGGGCAAAAAATAGTGGTGTGTCTCTCAATTGACAGCATCCAGATTTAATGAGATATAAGGAGTATGATCTCTCTTCTTTGAACCTTCAAGACATACTAGACGAGCTTCCCCTATAACATTTATTTTAGTTTTCCTGTATTAGAGATGTCTGTTGACTACTAGACTGTGAGGTCTCCAAGGATCAAGAAAACCCCGATTCTCCTTTTTGTTTCTCTAAGGACACACTAAACGGTTCTGCCTGCAGAAGGACAACAATAAAAATACTTGAATTAAACCGGATTACAAAGCAGGATAGCAATATTTTTAGAATTTCTGATATTTTGCAATTAGCCTCATCACTGTTCCCATCCCTTAATTTGACATGCATAAACACACTTATTTGCAGATTACTAACATTGCACCTGATTCAAAGCATCTGTCACATGAATTCCACAGGTAGCTGATTATATGAACTATTTCAAGAAAACATATTCTTGTCATTCCTAGGAATTTAAAAGATAGGACCAGAAATCTTACCACAAAATTATATTGAGAACAGAGTACAATGTTCACACAGATATTAATGATTAATTATGTAATTGTAGTAGATGCTTGTTCTTTCTGAGTGATCTCAATTTGCATTGTCTGTTCTTTCTGTTAATGAAGCTTTATTCCTTTCCTTTTTGAGATGTGGGACTTTGGATGGCCCTTACCTGTGTGTTCAGTCTCCCAGGATCCCCAGGGGTCAATTACATGCTCAGACATGCATCCTTAAGTGAAGTAAAGGGCTCACCTCTCCCCCAAACCTACCCGTTGCACAGAGCAAACTTCAAGCTTTGGCAATGGCCGGGTAAATTCTCTTGGTCTGTTCCAGCTGATATTTCTACCAGCCTTCTCTCTACCACTTCTAGCCCTGCCATCCCATTGCTCAAGCCTTGATTTCACCTCTTTACCTTCTGGATCCTCAGATCGCATGAAGTCATTAGCCTTCCTTCTTTCCCAAGGCCTTAGGTTGCTGAAGCCTCTCCAGCGTCACAACAGAAAAGAGGAACTTACTTGTCCTCACAATGATTGCTATTTTGTTTCTCTCTGTGGCTCTTCCTGTGCTAGTTGAGGAGTTGCTTTTCAGTCCCACTGAAACTCCTTTGGTCCAGGTGGACAGCCAACTGTGTCTCTGTCTAGTCGGTCCTCTAGCTCCTGTTTCTTTTTATAGTACAATTGGGCATCATGACCTTGTTCATTAGTGCTCTGTCCTCCTCAGAACTCACCAAAGATTCAGGTACTTCAGGTACTCTTAGTGTTAAGCAAATGGGGATATAGGCATGTAATGGTCACTATGAGAATATGTGACTCCTCAGTCCCATTTACCTTGTCTCATCATCTACAGAGTAGAATTCAAATTTCTTGGCACTGCAACCAATGCCCACCAAGACTCAGACTCATCCTGTCCTTCAAGCCTTACCTCTCAGAACATCCTACACACTGACTCCTCTACGTAGGCCTCCCAAACTCACCACGTACTCAGGCATCTTGCAGACTTTGTTCCTGCTCTTTACTTAAGCCTGGGATTTTCTTACTTCCTTCTTTTTTTTTTCTCCAATTCTTTTCTTATTGTGGTAACATACATAGAACCTAAAATTTACTATCTTAACCGTTTTCAAATGTACAATTCTGTGGTACTATGTACATTCAAATTGTGCAATCATCACCACCATCCACCTGTAGAACACTTTGCATTCTGTAAAATGGAAATGTTATACCCATTAAACAATAACTCCCCATTTGCCTCTTCCCCCAGCCCCTGGCAACCACCATCTACTTTCTGTCTCTATGATTTTGACTTCTCAAAGTACTTCTTCATATGAGTGGATTCATACAATATTTGTCTTTTCGTGACTGGCTTATTTCACTTAGCATAATGTCCTCAACATCCGTGTTGTAGCATGTGTCAGAATTTCCTTCCTTTTAAAGGCTGAATAATAGTCCGTAGTATGCATATACCACATTTTGTTTATCCACTCATTTGTCAATGCACATTTGGGTCACCTCCACATTTTAGCTATTGTGAATAATGCTGCTATGAACACGGATGGACGTACAAACATCTATTTGAGATCCTCTCCCTCCTTTTTGCCCAATGAAATCCATTCATCATGCCAAGCCTAACTTACACAGCACCTACTTCATGAAGCCTCTGTTTCCACCTGGAAGTAACTGCCTCTTCCTCTGCTCTTCTCCAACTCTTTTCTTGTATTGCTGTGTCTACACTTATTCTATTGTGTCTTGAATAACTATTTTTACTTAACCATCTAATTCCCCATAAAATTACATTCTTTGTGGTCAGGAACCCCATCTTCCTATCTCAGTATTCCTTATATTACTCCCCACAATGCTTTGTAATGTTTATTCAGTGAATGACTACATAAAGACAGAGAGTTTCTTTATAGTTAAACAAGTATCATAAGGGTAAATAGTAGACAGAAGGGTAAGTTGAATACCTAGCAACTCTTCCAATTTGGAATTATCTTAAATTAACTAGGAAATCTTGTTAGTAGCAAAAGAAGGCACACTGGTCTGGGAATTAAGGAACTTGAGTGCTTGTCTTGGTTCTGCCTTGTCTCTTCTCTGGCTTAGTTTCCTCACAGTTGAGATGAGGGGGTTGCTCTAGCTCAGTATTTCCCAGACCATCTTGATTTTTGCAATATCTGCACAATACCTGGGCTTTATTTATTAGTTATCTTTAAATCAACCCAGGCCTAACATTACTACCAACTTTAGCCTTATCCTAAATAAGGATATCCGTGAAATTGTGGTTTCATTGTATTAGCTATACTTTGTTTCTAACACAAATTAAAATAAATATAACTATAAAAAATAAAAAAGAACTGTGTACCATTAAAATAACTTCTTATGCCAGTAGTGGCACATGGACCACGCTTTACAAGGTATTGGCCTAAACTCTCCCTGAGGTCCCTCCGAGCTCTGTCTTCTCTGGGGACGCCATGCCCCTCTTGAGCCATTTAGCAAAATGCATTAAATGAATCTTTAGGAAGCATTCAGCATTAGCCCCAGGGAATGGAATGTAACTTAATAAGACTTCCAGCACCTCTAATGCCTGGGATTCCACCCTTTATGTCTCCCCTCTGAGCGGTGCTGTTTGCACATATTCTACCTTTTCTGCAGCTTCCCCTTTCCTGCAGGGCCCTGTCTGTGTTTGCCTGCCCAGATCTCTCCTCCGAGGGCTGTTTGTGTTTGCACACCCGGCTTGTCCTGTGGACTTGTCTAACTAAACTCCCCTTTGAGGGCTGTATATTTTGGCACAGTCTAGCTCTCTAAGGGATTCTTTTGTCCATTAACACCTCTTGTCTTGCAGATATACCAGTCTTTGCTGCTCTCGCCTCAGGCAAATAAGTCCTTACTATTCTGTTCTTAACGATTCTTCTGTGCATTTCCATTTATTTTCTATACTTTCTACAATGAGCTTGTATAAAGTTTATAATAAAAAAACTATAAATTTTAGTTTTTAAAAATGTGAAGAGGGAAAAGTGAAGGGGACATCTGGTTGCAGATGATGTAATAAAGGCATTTTAACTTCATTACCCTCCTTCAAAACCCACCGACAAAAACAGAGTGAAAAGCAGCATTAAGAAAAAGGCCCATAATCTATGAAACAAGGAAACAACCACAATAATTCATCATTAGCACCATACACCATAATTAGCATCCTTACAAATGTTAGGCTGGTTTGCTTCAGGTAGAATAGAGTCACAGTCTTGAAAGTACATTCTTGTGAGCACTAAGAAATCTAAGGGCACAGGTGGGTCACCAGAGAAGTGGAGACTGTTCCTACTAGGGACTTAGCTCCCTAACCAGAAAAGACTGAGTGAATAATAAACCATGCTGACTTCTCACTTTTATTGTTTACCACATGTGCTTCTAGCCAAAAGAGACTGGTGATGATAATGGGAAGGGTGAGTTTACCAGATATTGACAGAGTCTAGATCTAAAGGAATTTACTGTGAGATACACTGACCCCTGGGATGCAGAGAACAGAGGAAGGAGCATACTTCCAGAGCAAAGGAACTATGAACTTGGCAGAAGGAGGTATGAACAACGAATCCCAATAGTAATGGTAGATCACCCCCATAAACATACTTCTTCAGGAAAGAGATGGCCCCAATCAAAGATGAGTAATAATCAGAATAAGAGAAATAAAACTGTCATTATTTGCTGATAATATTATCGTGTATGTAGAAAAAATCCAAAAGAATCTACAAACTATTAGAATTAAGTGAATTTAGCAAGATCACTAGATATAAGGTCAACATACAAAAATCAATTTGATTGCTATATACCGGCAACAACTACATAGAAAAAACTTTATAAAAGATATAACTTAAACAAATATCAAATATCTAGGAATATATCTAATGAAATATTAGGCCTGTACCCTGAAAACTGAATTATTGAGAGGAACTAAGAAAGCTAAATAAATGAAGAGATATACCATAGTAACGGAATGCAAGACACACCATTGAAAAGATGTTAATTCTCCCTAAATTAAACTACAGATATAATGCAACTTCTACCAAAACTTCAGCAGGTATAACTGAATCACTTTGCTGAGCACCTGAAACTAACACAACATTGTTAATCAACGATGCTCCAATATAAAATAAAAATTTTTTAAAATACTGATTTTATTAAATTTCAACCCTTGCATAGATGTTATTTTTATTTTTATTTTTTTTAGATGTTATTTTTAAAAAAACAAAAAACTAAAAACAAAAACAAAAAAAATCTTCAGGAGGTTCTTTTGCAGAAATTAACAAGCTGGCTTTAAAATTCACATGAAAAAGACCAAATGCAAGGGGCCAAAATTATCTAAAGTAAACTTGAGGAAGAAAAACAAAGCTGGAAGAGACTTATACCATTAGATATGAAGGCTTATTACAAACCTATAGTAATTAAGACACTGAGGTTTTGGTGCAAGAATAGACAAAGTAACAAAGGAAATGTAATACAGAATCCAGAAACAGACCCTCACATATATGATAACCTGATTTATGACAAAGGCAACATTGCAGAGCATTGGGAAAAGGATGATCTTTCTTAGTAAATGGTGTTGAGACAATTGGATATCCATCTGGAAAAATACTTACTGACCCTACCTTATATCATACAATAAAACAATTCCAGATGGATTGCAGAGTTAAGTATGAAAGGTAAAACACTAAAGCTTTTAGAGGAAACATAGGATAACATCTTTGTGACAGTGAAGTCTGCAAATATTTCTTAAACGAGACACAAACAATTCTGAACATAAAGAGAAAATTGATAAATTGGATGATGTTAAAGTTAAGAACTTGTGTTTTTCAAAAGACACTCAGGAGTGAAAAGGCAGGTGACTGAGTAGGAGAAGATACTGAGAGTACATTTAGCTCTCAAAGGATTCACATCCAGAATATAGAAAGAAAAGGATAGATAACTCAATAGAAAAATGAGAAAATAACTTGAACAGTCACCTCATAAAATAGGCTATCTAAATGGTCAGTGAGCATAGGAAAATGTTTTCAACTTCAATATTCATCAGGGTGATATAAATAAAAACCACAATGCAATACCACTACACATGCATGAGAATGGCTAAAATGAAAAAAAAAATCACGGTTGACAAGGTTGTGGAGAAACTGGAACTTTCATACATTGCTGGTGAGAATGTAAATCTATACAAACACTCTGGAAGTATCTACTAAAGCTGAACATATACCTATTTTATGACCGCTATACTTCATTCCTAGGTATATACTCAGTAGAAGCGTGCACATATGTTTACCAAAAGACATCTACTAGATGTTCCTAGTAGCACTGTGTGTAGTAGTTAAAGCACTGAAACTAAATGTCCTTCAGCAGTAGGACAGACGTATAAGTTGTGGCACACTCACACGGTGGGATATTATACAGCTGAGAAGGAGCAATCTACAGCTACACCCTCAAGCATAATGTTGAATGAAAGAACCTAGCCACACAGAAAATGAACTGCTACGCGATTCCATTTATATAGCATATAAAACTGGCAAAATTATTCTGTGATATTGGACGTCAAGAGACAGTAAGGACTGGAAGGGAGCATCTGAGGCATGTTTCTGATAATATTCTGATACTTGATCAGGGTACTGGTTACATGGATGTGTTTGGTTTGTGAAAATTCACTTAGGACATGTGTACATTTCTGTATATACATATATGTGTGTGTGTGTATATATATATATATATATATAATGTTCCAGTAAAAAGTTTTAAGAACTCTAATTAGTTTCTAATGTTTCACAAATGGGAGATTTTACCAAAAGTACATATTTCTGGCTTCTCTTGAAAACATTTCAAGATCTATCCATGGTGGCTCACCTGCAAGAACCCACTGTGGCTGAGCAGAGGCTGTGCCTATCACAGAAGGTTCGCACTGCTCCCCACTCACCTCACTCATCCATGCTCTCTGTCCAGCCTCTCTAGGCATCTGAGTTTATCCCTGATATTAAAAGCCATTCTGTCAGTTGGTTCTTTAGCTCAAGTCTGAGTCCTAGGATAGAGCTCCCTCTTTGCCCTGAATACTCCCTTCTCCTCTGCCCACTTGCACTCTCCACCACCAATCTCCACGCCCAGCTGACTATACCTTAGCATACCTCTTGTCATCTCACCCGAAGCCTCCTCTCCTGGTCTGCACTGTCACTTACCTGATTATGTCCAGCTTCCCATCCCCCAACTCCCTTCTTGCTCCCCATATCCACATCTCTGTTTCGTTGTCATCCATCCACTGAGGCAACAAACATTTATTGAGTACCTATTACATGCCAGACCCTGTATCATGGACAGGTGAATTAAGAGACAGTCTTTGCCCCTGATAGGCCTACCCTCTGATGAGAGATAAAGTCAGCCTGTTAGTGTCATTATGCAGGAAAAGCATTATATGTATCCTGGCAAGTTTGAGATTAATTCTGTCTGGGAAGGAGGGTGTGGAGATTTTGGAGCGTACTTGTGGAAAAGATAGTTTGTGAGCGGAGCTTTGAAGAACTGGCATTTATTTGGCTACACAGAGACTAAAGGAGATAATTCCAGGCAAAGGCTAGATTCTGGTTTCATTTGGGAGACAGTAAGTACCCTAGAGGTACTGAAGGGGAGCAATGGGAAGTAAGGTTGGAAAATAAAGCTGGGGTCAGACCTTGAAGGGTCATGGATGTCTCACTAAGGACTTCATTTTATAGGTAGTTCAGACTATTGGAAGGTTTTGAAAAATGGAATGCAGAGCTGGGGTTATAAAGAATCTGTTTCATCCATGCTCACTTCTCTCATTCTCTCTAAATCCCTTGGCCACCGCTGAAGCTCTACCTATCATTACTCCCAATTGCATCCCTAAATCCCCTTGAAAGTCTCTTCCCCCAACCACCACAGCCGTCCTAGGTACTGGGAATGATGGTCACAACTTGCTTCTTTCTCCCTATTCCTTTGCTAGTGAGACTGCAGTCTCATCAGGTCATGTGCTACCTTCTTCTTCCAGCCAGTTTTTATTGGGATAAAGAGCAGGCAGAGGAAGGGACGAAGCCACACAGGACTTGTCTCTGCCCTGAGATGCACCTCACAGGTGGTCCTGGGCCCTGCCCCTTTCTTTGGGGCCTCCTGATAAGCCCTGAGCAGCCTGAGACCAGAGCCTAGTCCTGTCCCCATGTAGGGTCCACCTTCCTCTTTGCCTCTCAGGCCTTTTCTTCTCTACTGAGTGCATTTTCTTGGTCCACCTCAGGAGAACTTCACCTCCCTGAGAACACTCCTACTACAACTCCTTCACAACTGAACAGCCATTTACAGTATACTAAGCACCTGATCCCATTGGAGCCTCACAGACTCCTTTCAAGAGAGCTTGGAAAGGCAGTGAGTAGATCTTTTAACTTCAAATCCATTGGTCTTTTCTTGTATATAATAGATACACACAAAAAAATTGCAATATGAACAAATTATTCAATGTATATTTCAATCTCTCGAGGATGAGGTTCATATTTTTTATTCTATTTTTCTCTTTGTTATTCGATTTTATAAGAGGCTTGACATGCAACATATAATTTTAAGACAATTTTCTGTGCTCCAACTATAAGTGGTTCTGGGGGTCCTGGCTTTTTAAAAAATTAAAAGGATACATGTGTTCCTCAAAAGTTTACACGTAGAGTTACCATATGACCCAGCAATTCCACTCCTACGTATATGCCTAAGAGAAACATGAAAACATATGTGCACACAAAAAACTTGTACAAAAACGTTCATAATAGACAAAAAATTGGACACAAATGTTCATCAACTGGTGGGTGGATAAGTAAAATGTGATATACCCATATAATGGAATATTATTTGGCAATAAAAAGAAATAAAGTACAAATACATGTTACAAATTTATGAACCTTGAAAACACTATGCTAAGTGAAAGAAGCAATTAACAAAAGGCCATATATTGTATGATCAAATCTATATGAAATGTCCATAATAGGTACTTGTCCATAATAGGTTCCTGAGTCAGAATCTTGCTTCTGCCTCTAACTTGCTATGAGGCCTGGGCAAACTCCTTAACCTCTCTAAGCCCTCACTTTCTTTAACTGTGAAACGTAAATGCGATATCTACTTTCCATGATGTCATGAGGATTAAATGTCAGGAGGGTTAAATACAATTTTTCTTCATTTATTCCTCAGCGAAGACCAGTCTGTTTCCCTCAGTTGCAAGGCAGTCCGATCTCACCAGTAACCAGCCCAGATAGACTAGAAGCTGACTGGTACTATTGTCCCCACTTCATTTAAACGGAAGCGTTCTATCTGTCCGGAAAGTTTGCAGTACAGCGGTGAAGAGCACAGGCTCTGGATCCAAACCACCTGGGACAAATTGTGACTCTGCCGTTAACGTGAGCAAGTTCCTTATCTCTCTGTGGCTCAGCTTTCTTATCTGTAACTATGATTAATAGTAGCACTAAATTCATGGGGTTTTTTGAGGATGAAATGTGTTAATATCTGTACAGTACCTGGCACGTTGTTAATTATTACAATATTTTTACCCAAGTAGTTGTCTGCATTCTTATTTCAAATGTTTAGTTGTCCAAGAATCTGTTAATTTCCAAACCTACAGTATCTCTTTTCCACAATCTGAGGCAGAGCGTCACTGGCTCTAAACTCATAATGGCTGCTCATTCACATCCACTAGCCCATAGCACAGAGAAATTTTTGTTTGGCAAACTGAGTAGTTAAGAATGTTGTTTACATTAACTTTACTACCTACGTACCTCCTGGGGGCAGGGCAAGGCAGTTTAGTTAAACCAAACCAAACGAAGCATTGTAGGGGTTTATAAATGAGTACTTATTTGCAGTTGTTCTAAATCATCCCAGCCAGGCATGTTTTAAATATTTCCAAGGAAGAGATTTCACAAGCTCTCTTAGTAACCTGTCTTAATGCTTCTAACCTACATTGAATATCTTTTGAAAATCTAATGTTTGGGGAGATATAACAATTATCATCCAAACTGGGACATTTTTAAGGGTATTAATAATTACAACAGGAAAAAGTGGGGCAATTCTGGGCAAACTGCTGGGCATTCCAGTCACCCCACTAATGGCAATCCCTCCCGTTATGAGTGCTGCCCACATCATTTTACCTGATATTCAGTGGAACAGAACAACTGGTTCTCATGGTCTATGTAACAGCCTTATATTCATAAGCCTTTCCTTTTTTGTCAATTTGTGGAATGGAAAAATAGGAAGCAGAAAACCTAAGCAGGAAAACTGGAAGAATTTTTTTCCTTGTCTTCCCACTTGATGATGATGAGGATAATGATACTTATAGAGCACTTAATATATACCAGACTCTCTTGTGAGAGCTTTACATGTATTATTTTATTTAACCTTCACAAAACTTATAATATCATCATCATAATCCTTGTTTTTGAAGGTGAAGAAATGGGCCACAGAGAGAGGGAACGTCTTACCCAAGGGCATGCATCCAGGATCTGCCCCTAGCAGGAGTCTAGAGGCTGGGCTTTTAACAAAGACACTCAGTTCCAAGCCTCTGCAAGACCCCGGAAGGTCAAAGATTTTTGCTTCAGTGCCCTACCCTGACTGGCTATACCAGTCCAGTGAGTGGATTCAGTTCTCTCCTTCTTGAGCTGGGACTCAGAAGAGTCTAAGCTAGAGGCTCTCCCATGAAAGTGAGGTCACTTAGTCCCTGTGGCTCGAGAGGGAAGAGGAAAAATGGGAAGAAAAGTGGGTGAGAATTACAGGAGGTCAAATTCAGCCCAATGAAAGAGATCTTTCCCCTCATTACAATTATCTTAGACTAGACTCAGCTGCCCAAGGAAGTAGTGAATTCTATGGTACATGACAAAATGCATGAAAGTGCATAGTGAATTCTATTGTACATAAGACAGGGGTAGATGGTCTGCTTCTTGTGGCCATTTCCCCATAATGATGATTCCCAGGAATCTGCATTTTTAACAAGTTCCCTTGCTGACTCTGACACAGGTAGCCAAGCAAAACTGCTGTAAAGGGGTTCCTGTTTGGAGTGTGAGAGGAGATGAGGTGGAAGGCAGGGGTGAACAGAGAGAGTAGGGCTGATACACATCCCTTCTGAGCTGAACCATACGGTTTGGGTGAACTTTACTCTTTTAGTCTCTCTAATATTAATCTTCTTTTTGGATGTTTATTCTTTGGTTTCCTGACAGAGAATGCTTGAGTGACATATGAGGTGAGAGATCTGGGGTGTAATAATACCATGTCATGGAAACACTCATAAAGCCATGACCCTATGGCACATGAATTCTCTGTGGAGTTTGCACAGGTATTAAATGTTCTGTGGTTGGCTTTTGGAAGGCTGCTCTATCCTGACACCAGGATTTCTAAGCTGGCCTGGAGGGAAGCAGGCCTGCAGCTTCCTGGTGTTTGGAGCAGATGGGGAAAGAGTCTGAAATACTCCTTGTCATCACCTCCAGCTGACAGACCACAGGCAAAGGAGGCAACAGGGAGAAGTCAGACCAGTTGATCTGGGAGAAAAGAGAAATCAATGGTGATGCCTTGTGAATGTTTCCTTCTTTGTGTTCCTCTCCAAATGGATGGAGTGTGAGTGTGTGTGTGTGTACAAGCATGCACACGTGTGTGTGTACAAAATTGTGTAGCACTTGTGTCTGGTTGGAGACAGTAATAAATCAGGGGCTACAAAAGCACCACTAGCCACCTCCTGCAGGCCCTGTCAAAGAAACAGGCCTTCACGAGCATAGCTGAACAGGCAGGATCCCCAGTACTATGGCCCCACCACATGGGATGAAAATCACACATCTGGGATCTAGCATGCCAGATGTGCAAAGGGCTAACGCAGAAAGGACACGGCTGGGAAGATCACATCGCTCTCAAAAACATGAGTGAGGGGTTCAAAGATTTTTCTAACCTTAGTCACCACAGTGCTTTTCTCAGTCTTGGGTAGTAGATTTTTTCTTATACCTTGGTTCTCTGTCCTGGGGAGTCAAGAGGGTTGCATAAGGACATTGACCCCACTGAGGCAGTGACAGTAAAGACGTAGAAGCTAAACGAGTCCTGGTTGGAGTCCTGGGTTTGAAATACACTCTGGCACCTGTCAGGTATACGATTCTAAGCAAGTTACTTTAACTCTACGAGCTGCAGTTTGTTAATCTCTCAAAAAGAGGGATAGCCATCTCAATTTCATAGGGCTGTTGTGAGGATTAATTACCTCTGGGAGATAACTCAGAGACGGTCCCTAGTTCAGGCCTGGCACTTAGCAGCACCAGGGCAGAAAGGTGGAGATGAGCACGCTCAACGGCTCCAGGGAGGGGCCACAGCAATAGGGAAATAACTTCCTGTTCAGGTGAGCCCCGGAAGGTCTACGGGGCAAGAGCAGTTGCACGATTGTCCTATCAGATTCTTGCATTACCAGGGCTGCTGGGGAAGTGCTGCCTTGCTCTCCGCTCCACAGTCTTAACCCAAGTTGGCTTCCCCTTCCCTCGGGGCCCAACAGCTCCCTTTCTCTCCCCGGGTTCTCTTACCTGTCCCTCCTTTCTGGGCTCCAGTGCTCCAGGCCCTTTCCTCTTCATCCCTGCAGCCTGGTCACATCAGGATGTTTTTCCCTAGAGCAGCCATGACATGGGACTCAAAGATTAATGAGAGTCATTTGGGGTTTCTATCCAGCTAAGAAAGAGAGAATTCCTGGCAATCAGAACCTCCATTCTCATTGTGTTCCTGAGTTTTAAATAGGTCAGTCTACTGCTCATGGGTATGGGGTTTCTTTTTAGGGTAATGAAAATGTTCTAAAATTAGAGAGTGGTGATGGTTGCATAACTCTGTGAATATACTAAAACCACTGAATTGTACACTTTAAAGTGAATTTTCTGTTATGTGAGTTATATCTCAATAAAGCTGTTATAAATTAAATAGTTCAGACTATCTAGCTTTCCATTCTTCTTTCTCTAGTTTTAATTGAAATATAAATTATAATCTAATTATAAAATTAAATTACAAATTTAAATTATAAAATACAAATTTAATTAAATTATAAAGAGCCATAACATACCATGTAGCATTTTGAACCAAGATTAAAATACTACCTCTACTCTTGCAAGTATATATTCCTTCTCATTCTCTCTCTCTCCTCCTCCTCAAGTACCGTGTACCTGTCAAAATTCAATTCATCTTTCCAAATTTATCCCAGAAAGCCTTTCCTGGTCTCCACCAGCAAGTCTCCTCTCTCTAATCATGTATAAAACCTGTACTTGGTTACTCCTGTCTGGTCTGCATGGAACCAGGCTCTGGGGTGTAAAGATGAGGAGGTGAAGGAGGATATTAACAGGACCACTCTTGGAGACTCCTCCACCCAGAAGTCTCTCCCGTTCACTTCTTTCAGGAGAGCTCCAATCTCCGACTCAGACCTGGGTTGATGCCCAGAAGACTTTCCTGCTTCCTGGATTCTCCTACTCCACTGACTCCCAAAGAGCTGCTGCAAAAGAAGCTTTCTCAAACACCACTTCCATTGACTTTCCTCTCTGAATTGAGAGCCCAACATGGTCCCAATTGCTAATTGAGTCCATCTAGGTGCTAAGAGGCCTTCTCTGGACCAGCTGTTTTATATCTCACTGGCATCTACTGCCACTTCCCAATATACCCACTTGTTGTCTCTAAGGGTTTTTCCTGGCAGGTGGAATCCTTTCTCCAAGCTGCCCCTTCTTTGACCCTCACCTCTTTCCAAAGCCAGGTCTGAACATTCCTTCTCCTTGAAGGAAGTCCTCCCCTAAGGAGCCTTATTCCACACTTACCTGATCTTTCTTTGTTCAGCTTATGGTCCATTATTTTGCCCTAGCTGGTCATGTCTATGTGGCATGGCTTCTATCACTTTAATGCCCTCACCACACAGTAAGATACACTGTCTCCAGTAGGTATTTGAATGTTTGCTGCCTTGACTTTTCTTTTTTAAGAAATATGTCCTGGCTGCTTCAGAGCTCTCCCTCTGGACTATGAGAAAGTTTGTTTTGCTTTTTTTTTGTGTGTGGTACGCGGGCCTCTCATTGTTGTGGCCTCTCCCGTTGTGGAGCACAGGCTCTGGATGTGCAGGCTCAGCGGCCATGGCTCACGGGCCCAGCCGCTCCACGGCATGTGGGATCTTCCTGGACCGGGGCATGAACCCGTGTCCCCTGCATCGGCAGGCGGACTCTCAACCACTGCGCCACCAGGGAAGTCCTGTTTTGCTTTTTAAAATAAACCGTTAATTAATAATTAGCTCTTAATTGTCCATGTGCTAAGAACAGGAATCCAGCAGTTAGTGGTCACCTGGTAGTTGGTTTCATTGTTTTGTCTGCTCAGCCCCCATCTACCAATTCATTAAATTTTTTCATTAAAACAGAGCCATCTGATGGTTACTAAATAGAAGCAGCCCTTTGTACAATGTGACCCTGTGGCCAGAGATGCGGGGTCCAGGGGTAGACAACTAACCAGTATTGGTCAACTGGATCTTGACCAAACTGTACCTTGGATCTTCTGACTTGAAGTTTGAGGCTTGAAATAATCTATCCTGCATAATTTAATAAATACTGTTCCTTCCCAGATTCTGTTTTCAGTTGTATAGTATTACTTACTATATGTTTAAAGTCCTTGGTACTGTATAGTATAAAATCTCAAGAGTATAAATCTAATGAAATATGCTTAGTGTGGCCTCACTGAGGGCAGCAGGAATATACAACTCTCTTTTAAAAATATAATTCAGGCAAATAAAGGCATTAAGTTATCCTAGTGCAATGGAAGATTTATTATCTAAACTTGGAAAACTCAGGAAATACCAGAGGCGGACTCCAGGAGAAATATTTCTAGAAAAGAAAGTAGAAGAGACCTAATGCATGTCACTGCTTGGCCCATTTGCTGCCTGATACAATAATCCTGTGGATTAAGCATGGGATCATGTTCCAGAGACTCTAGCCCTGTTCCTTGCACAAAGGAGACCAATATTTAATGAATCATTGTTGAACGGGTTTCAAAGGAGTAAAATAATTTTACTTTTTTTTTTTTTTTTTTTTTGCGGTACCCGGGCCTCTCACTGTTGTGGCCTCTCCCGTTGTGGAGCACAGGCTTCGGACGCGCAGGCTCAGCGGCCATGGCTCACGGGCCCAGCTGCTCCACGGCATGTGGGATCTTCCCGGACCGGGGCACGAACCCGTGTGCCCTACATCGGCAGGCGGACTCTCAACCACTGCGCCACCAGGGAAGCCCAATTTTACATTTTTAAAAGCATTTATCTTGAGGTCACTGACCACTAAAACTACATTATCTCTGTTACAAAAGGAGACATTGAGGAACAATTGAGGAACTGACTTGTGTCTCCTAACATGTCCATAGTAGACCTAGGAGTGAATTCAAGATTTACTTACTCCAGAGACCCGACTCCAGTTTTGAAGCTAAAATGTCCATGGACCGCTGACTTATTTCATGAGATGAAGAAATTACAAGCAGAATAGAGGGCATTCAAAAATCCCTCTAAAACAAAGTTATATAGAATATCTCACACGAAATAACTGGTAGGCAAGAGAGGGTCCTCAAGTCCAGCCTGATCCATTTCTGGCACTGGCAGTTAGGCCAGCCTTATTTTCAAAGCTGTCTGTCTCACAAGGACTTTTATCTATCTATTCTGAGCTCCAAGTCCTGAAGTTCTAATCCAGAGGAAGAAGGTTCCTTTAATCCTTTTCTGTTCCTATCTGGCCTTACATCTAATTTCAAAACAAAACTACTTTCCAAATACAGTAGTATCTCCCTTCCATTGAGGCAAGACACTCTAGTGGATGATTTTTCTTTTTGTCTTGAGATAGCATCTGCGTGTTCCAGAGGTCAGTTTTATTTGTTTCTATGAACACGTAACCATATCTCAATGTGCATCATTCTGCTTTGGCCAGCCTCTAATTTTCTCTCCTTCCTAACCTGATCCACACATGCTCATGTGCATTAGGGAGGACTGGGGTTGGGTTTCTTCCTTCTGAAGGTACTTTGTTAACTTCTGTACCTATCATTTGCATCCTGCCCACTGCATCCTCCCTGTCTCTCCACTCTTCTGCTTTCTTGAGAGTGGATTTACCTTCCATGACTAATGCAATCCGTAGGCAGCCTTCATGCTGATTCCACAGATTTTAATTTCCTAAGATTTCCCTTTAGACTCTTCCTAACATCCTCTTTTTTAAAAAAAAATCCCCTTCTCAGAGTTAGTCAGAGGCTCCACCTGGCCTCCTGTGTGAACCCGATAGGGAGCTCATGCCTCAGGTAGTACATGGCCACGCTCAGACAAGGCCTGCACAGACGATGTAAGGCAGAAGGTACTAAGAGTACATTTCCACTGACATGTACCAGGAACCAGCTGTGTGTGGAGCAGCCTGCGAGGTGGTGACCGAGACAGGGATTAATCGAGTAAAAGCCCTCTGACCTCGTGCTCTCAGGCCCTTAGCGTGATATTCAAGGCTGAAATACACAGAAGACAGCATATGTAGTAGAAGGGGCATAGGCTTTGGGGCAATAGATCTGCATGACTTCAGGCTAGCTACTTAACCTTACTCTCCCCAATTGTGAAAGGAGATGATACCTTTGTCATAGGGTTTCTTGTGAGAATTTACTACTGCGAGTGGTATATACTAGGCATTCAACATATGGTGACTGATTATTTAATGTTTTCTAATATAATAGCAGTGTTTACTATTAGTGCCCAGAGTCAGCAATACAAAATCGGAAACCTACTTCTATTGTAGAAAAGCCTTCACAGAGAAGCTTTTAGTACAGAGGAGAGAGAAGTTGCTCCAGCCTCATTGGTAAGCCTGACTGTTGAGCCTGGCATATAGAACATCTTTTTACTCCTAAGGAAAGGGCCCATTTTTACCATGAGGCATTGAAGAACTCTTTGGAGAGCCCACTCTGGGAAGTACTGTCTGTTGCTCAGGCCCACAAGGATGAAGAGGAGGACATTGAGTTTGCTGCCTTCCATTTTAGACTCACAAGGGATATGGGGTGAGAGCAAGTTTCCCACTTGACTCCTGCTCTTAGGGTAGATGATGGGAACCACCAGGAGCTCTGCACTGCTCAGCCCGTCTACCCCTCCTCACTTCTTCACAAAGGTCACAGGTCACATAGGTCATGGCTCAAACCTAAAAAGCTTTAACTGCTAAAGAGACTAGGCTTATCACAGAACATGCTACCTGCATAGGTGAGGAGCTTTTAAATGTACAGACGTATTTAACTGGTGCACTTTGTAAATCCCCTGGGGAAAACTTGCAGCTAAGGGAAAAAATGTTGTTTGCTAATATCAACTGTATGATACTTCTTCATTCTTTTTAACTTAATAGATTTTTCAGACTTCTCAAGTCTGTTTCCAAAAAATTAACATGGATGCCTTGAATAATACGCAGAATGTTGGCCACCGGGTGCCTTTCAAATTTAGAAGCTAATTGACTTTAGGAAGCTGACATTGCCAAAAAGGATACATAATGGGCTACTGGGATCTGTCTACAGTATTTATATAATTATTGAACAGGTGTTTTTTTCTACAGGTGCTGCAAATTGTAAATTTTTTTCATGGAAAAGTTATCAGTGGCTTATAGCAAAAAAAAAATTCCATTTTTAATTTAGTGGAAGTTATTTTATACTATACAGTAAAAACATTGCCTTAGAATGTTATTTCTTTTGGTATGAAAATAAATTTATAGGAAAAAAAAAAAAACAAAACCACCAGCACCAGTAAGCAGTCCTTGGAGACAGCCTCTGATCCAATCAGGCCTGAAGAAGCATATCTAATGAGATTATTAATATATTTCTTTTTCTTTTATATAGCTTTATTGAGATATAAAGCATATACCATATAATTCATCAATTAATGTGTACAATTCAATGGCTTTTAGTATATTCATAGAGTTGTGTGTCCATCAACACAATCAATTTTAGAATATTTTCATTACCTTGAAAAGAAAGCCCGTACCCCTCAGCCATCACTTCCCAACATTGCTCTCCCTCCCACCCCCAGCCAGGAAACCACTAATCTACTTTCTGCCTCTACAGATTTGCCTATTCTGGATATTTCATATAAACAGAATCATACAATACGTGGTCCTTTGTGACTGGTTTCTTTCATTTAGCACTACTTTATTTCTTGAAGGCAGAAGTAACGTCAAAGTCTGTCAGAAGGGAAATTGCTAAATAAAGCAGAGTGCAGCCATACTGTGGATTACTGTAGCACTTTAAAACATTAGGTAGATCTACATATATTAATAAAGGTCTCCAGTACATGCACATACATATTAAATCTGGAAAAATACACATCAAAATGATAAAAGTGGAAACCTCCGAGGAGAAAGAGTTGGGAATAAGACTGGGGATGGAACACAAAGAAGGCTCTTCTTATTTAGAATGTATTAATTTTTTCAAGGATAGTTTATTCATGCATTACTTTTATAATTAAGAATTGATTTAAAAGAGAACATTAGATTTCTAGTTTCCAGTTCTACATGTAAGGAGCTTGGAAGTCGCCATCCCATCCTAACTATGAGTAAAAAGCTGAACAGGCTGAGAAATCAACAACTCTTCTTGGATCTATACGAGAGGGGAGGACACAGTGTACAGTACTGCTCGCAAGATTGGAGAGTCAGACAGGCAAATACAGGTCATTACTGCTAACTGGAGTAGAGGCTGGGCAGGGAAACCACCTTGGGAACCAGTGCCTGGGCAGGGAAACCTGAACTGTGACTGACTCTGTTTAAAACTCTAGGGGGTAGCACTGACATATACACACTACCGAATGTAAAACAGACAGCTAGTGGGAAGCAGCCGCACAGCACAGGGAGATCAGCTCGGTGCTTTGTGACCACCTGGAGGGGTGGGATAGGGAGGGTGGGAGGGAGACGCAAGAGGGGGGAGATATGGGGATATATGGATACATAGAGCTGATTCACTTTCGTATGCAGCAGAAACTAACACAACATTGTGAAGCAACTATACTTCAATAAAGATGTAAAAACAAAAATAAAAAAACAAACCCAAAACTCCAGGGGGTCCCAGTCACGGCTCCCCCCTCCCCACCCCCAATACTGTGTGATTTACCACCAGGAGCTCGACCAGGTTCCCACAGTAAATAATGGAGAAAAATCCCAAACGCTTCCAGCAGGAGGAGGAGAAAAGGAACCATACTGAAACACAACAGAGTTCACTGTTGTTCTTAACAAGGCCTACCCTCAGGGGAAACTAGTTAACCAGTGCCTAATCTACTGGGGTATTATCAGAGCTGAAATGACCTGGGGAAGGGAAATACCCAACTCCAACCCACTCTGGGCATCCTGTCCCACCTAAGGGGAGGAGAAAAAAAATTGAGAAACATTGTGAAGTTCACAGTCCAGAAGCACACGCTCACTAAAAGACTGAGATCTAATAGTGGCACTACAGAATTTTTCCCCTCCACCCATACCTCACCACCACTTTGCTCAAGTCCTATATACAGCAATTCCTTTTACTCAGTACATCATGTCCAGCTGTCAATAAAAAATTACAAGGAGTACCAAAAAGCAAAAAACACAAGAGACTGAGTAAGCATCAGAATCAGACACAGCCGGGATGTTGAAAATTATCAGGCCAGGAATTTCGAACAATTAGGGTTAATGTTAACTCCCGAGGGCGCTAACGGATAAAGCAGACAGCATACAAGAATAGACAGCAGTGTAAGTAGAGAGATGGAAATCCCAAAAAAGAACCAAAAAGAAATGTTAGGGATCAAAAACACTGTAACAAGAAATGAAGAATTCCATTGATGGGCTTGCTAGTAGACTGGACCTAGCTGAGGAAAGAATCTCTGAGCTAGAGGGTATCTCAACAGAATCCTCAAAAACTGAAAAGCAAAGAGAACAAAAACTGGGAAAGAGAATGTTAGAAATGAGAAAGAGAGAAGTGGGAGCTTTCCTTGGAAAGACTCAGAATCTGGACAGTAAGTCATAGGTGCACTGATGCATCCTGAAGAACTTGGAACCATTCTGACGTCATAGACCCATTCAGTTGACCCAATGTGCAGACAGCTCCTAGGATAAGATTCAGACCCAGAGCAAAGCCCAGAATGAGATGCTCTCCTTTGAGCATGGGAGTCAGGAACAAGGTCTACTTCAACCTTAGGACAATCCCAAGTTGTCCTCAGTTTTCTACTAATTTAAAGGGAAGTGGGAGACTGGGGACTGTGAGCATTGAGAGAAACCACCAAGATCCAGGAAATACAAGGGGGGCAGGAACTCATTTCCCAGGACAATTACACAGAAACCAGGATCCAATTTCTAGAACCTTGGGAACTACCTCAACCTCAGGATTCTCCACAAAGTGTTTTCGCACTTAAAACAAAAAGAGGAAGAGAACTTTTTTCTTTTTTTTTTTTTTAACTGTTTTCTGGGATAGCAGGAAAGAAAGAAGCTGGGCAGGTTAGTTCTCCAGCTAGTAATAGGGAAAAACAGGCTGAGCAGCCTTGACAAGGAAAAGACCTCAGGTAGGATCCTGGGTTTAAGCAGCTAATTATGTATGGATCATGAAAAGAATTTAGGTTTGTTGTCAATAGACTCTGATGTTGCTTAAGACCTAAGCATAACTGAATCTGCTTATGTAATAACCTTAGAAGGGATGTCTGCTATCTCCCTACCTGTGGACAGAATACAGGTCACCACATGATGGGTGGTCCGTGGTGGGTTTGAGGCAGAAGAGAGCCGAACTGGAGTGTCACATAAAAACAGAGATAAGAGAGAACTCATCTATTGTAACAGACACCCGGATAGGTAAAATCATTTGCCTGAAGCGAAATGGTGAATTTGTAGCAGCAGCAGTCATAGTAACATTGGTGATAGATTATTAATTATATTTATAGAACATAATTTTAATAAAATATTAAAATATATTAAATATAATATATAATCAGTTGACCCCTGAACAATGCAGGGCTTAGGGGTGTCAACCTTCCATGCAGTCGAAAATCCATGTGTAACTCATAGCTAGCTGGCCCTCCTTATACGCACTTTGTCCATATCAGTGGTTCTGCATCCACAGATCCAACCAACTGTGCATCATGAGTGTACTACTGTCATACTTACTATTGAAAACCACGTACAAGTGGGTCCATTAAGTTCCAACCCACGTTGTTCGCAGGCCACCATATATATATAGTATAAATATTATATACAATTATAAATATTATACATATATAATAATATATAAGTTAATATTTATTATGTACTTACTATGTGCCAAGCATTTCATATTCATTATTTCAATTAATCCTCACAATGGCTCTATGATGTAGATGGTATCATTATCCCCATTTCACAGATAAAGAAATAGATTCTCAGAGCGATTAAGTCGTTTGCTAGCCAGTAAGGTCACACAGCTCATAAGAGGCTAGATGTACACCTCATGTCTTCTGACTCCAGTCCAGGACCCCTGCTGTGCCATGATGTCAATTCTTGTCTTTCTTGCCCTAGGCCTCCTACAACCACTGAAATCTTTAATTCCTTAGAAGTTTTCAAATTGAATACAGGTTACTTAATCTTTTCTCATCATTTCTAACTGTATATTTGAGCTAAATTTATCTGATAAAGACAAAAGGTTATTTTAGTAAATAATTATCTGCTGGAATTTTGCTCATCCTGTGTAAACCTCCAGTTAATATTTTCATACGCTGACACTTAAAATCTAAGTGTTTATCATCACTATTTAACTAAAACTTGAAATTGACTCCTGAGTTTCTAGGTGGAATGAAACCCCTGCTTCACTTTTTTACTGGGAAAACATATGTAAAGGTCAAAAGTAAGTTTAGAAATAATTTGAATATTATATACTAAACTATAAAGTGACCAACTTATGACCTCATAGATAAAACCTAGAGTAGGTTAAAATAATGAAAAGTGTCATAGAAGAGCACAAATCACCAGGGAAACAATAAAAATTCTGGCATATGAGAAGGCAGATTACATTTACCAAAGGGAATAGTGTAGGCTGGGGGATGGGGGAGGGGCAAGGCTTTGAAGAATACTCACCCACAGAAGGAAGTCAACTGAAGACCACAGAGAAATAAAAAGTAACTCAATTTAGTTTGATTTTTTTTCTCGTGAGAAACAGAAAATGTTTAACTCATCTGCTTTTTCAATTATGAACAGGAAACATAAAACTATAGTCAATAAATACACCAAAAATTGTAATAAAAACTACTCCAGGCCCATGTCACAGCCGGTGAAAGAGGAAAAGGAGAAGCAAAGAGGAAGGGAGTGCAGGGGACAGAAAAGAGGACCCTCAGCTGGGTCCCAGCCACCTTTGCATCTGTCACGAGCAGACCTCCTTCCCTCTCTGAGTGCCCTCCTCCTGACTCTCCCATTTCTTTGTTTCCTTGCTGCCTAAACTTCTCAAGCACTCCCTTTGCTTCTACTTTCTTCCCCTCCCCCATGCTCTCCCTAACACTCCCCCCTCACCACTCTGAGCAAACTTGGAGAAGATATTCAATGACCTCTTGTCTAACCAAAGCTCTTATTCTCTAGTCTTTCTACTGAACAATCAATTGCTAATTAGCCTTTCCTTCATTATTATTATTTTTTAATTAGCAGAGTAATATCTATTCAGATAGTTAAAAAAAACAAAAGGTTCATAATGAAGAGTACTGCCTCTCCCACCAAATATACTACCATTTCTTAATCATCAATTTTGGAAATTATCCCAGATTTCCTTGTATGAAAGATAAGGGTTTAGCTCTTTATAAATTTATTTATTTATTTTATTTTTGGCTGTGTTGGGTCTTTGTTGCTGTGCGCGGGCTTTCTCTAGTTGCGGCGAGCGGGAGCTACTTTCTGTTGCAGTGTGCGGGCTTCTCATTGCGGTGGCTTCTCTTTTTGTGGGGCATGAACTCTAGGCGCATGGCCTTCAGTAGTTGCGGCACAAGGGCTCAACAGCTATGGCTTGAGGGCTCTAGAGTGCAGGCTCAGTAGTTGTGGTGCATGGGCTTAGTTCCTCCGCAGCATGTGGGATCTTCCCAGACCAGGGCTCGAACCTGTGTCCCCTGCATTGGCAGGCAGATTCTTAGCCACTGCGCCACCAGGGAAGCCCAAGGATTTAGGTCTTTAAAAGTACCCCCACCACCATTCCTTCCTTCCTCCTCTCAATAGGATTAAATTATATTTTCGCTTCCTCTTCTGTTCACCTCTGTAATTTCCAACAACACATTTAAGCGGATAATTCTTTTGTTAGCAACCACACACAGTTATCTGTTGATACCTCACTGAGAAAGGAAACCAACTACTCTCTTCATCAACATGACTTTACTACTCCAGGAAGCTCTTGCCCAGGCAGATACAACTTGAAAAAAGTTTATTTCAGTAACTTTATGAAAACCCATTTAAAGGAACCTCAGACTGCTCAAATTTTAATAGATAGTATCAAATGACTGTTAACTCTCCAAGACATTATGAAACCCCCACCTCAAAACCCTTGTTTTGGGCTTCCCTGGTGGCACAGTGGTTGAGAGTCCGCCTGCCGATGCAGGGGACACGGGTTCGTGCCCTGGTCCGGGAAGATCCCAAATGCCGCGGAGCGTCTGGGCCCGTGAGCCATGGCCGCTGAGCCTGCGCGTCTGGAGCCTGTGCCCCGCAACGGGAGAGGCCACAGCAGTGGGAGGCCCCCGTACCGCAAAAAAAAAAAATACCCTTGCTTTGCTGTATCCACCAATCCTAAACTATTATGTCATGATACCCAAACCTCAGCAAGCTCACACATCGAAAGACCTACTTTAAACCAGCCTTCAAAATCTTCATAAATATCCTGACTTTGTCCTCGCTCTTCTGAGATGCTGCTAGACTTTGTAAAGGTATTTCCTCTCTTATCACGATAACCAATAAACTCAGTTTTGCCTTACCAACAGGTCAGTTTGGTGGTATTTTGGAGTCAGCGTTCAATAATTTTGTCACTCCCACTGAAATCCAATTGAGACATCTTCATCAACAGGACCCAAGGCTCTCAATTCAAAAACAGTGTTTCCCAGACCCCCTCAGCCTCCTGCTGTGGTCTCTTTGATATTAACACTGAAGTTTATAAGTCTTGCATTTGGACTGACTCTGACTTCTTTTTATTTCATTTCTTTGAGCTCCTCAAATGTTGAGTTTATTTTGTATCCCAGGATTAAGAAATCCATTTTAAGAATCCTTTGATCATCTGATCAGATTGGCAAAACTTTTATACTTCGTGGAATTCTGCCTTATTAGTAAAAACACTACTATTTGTTTCTGTCCTTCCCACTTTTTTTGGAATTTTATTTAATTTATATTTTTATACAGCAGGTTCTCATTAGTTATCCATTTTATACACATCAGTGTATACATGTCAATCCCAATCTCCCAATTCATCCCACCAACACCAACACCCCTGCCACTTTCGCCCCTTGGTGTCCATACATTTGTTCTCTACATCTGTGTCTCAATTTCTGTCCTGCAAACCAGTTCATCTGTACCATTTTTCTAGGTTGCACATATATGTGTTAATATATGATATCTGTTTTTCTCTTTCTGACTTACTTCACTCTGTATGACAGTCTCTAGATCCATCCACGTCTCTAAAAGTGACCCAATTTCGTTCCTTTTTATGACTGAGTAATATTCCATTGTATATGTGTACCATCTTCTTTATCCATTCATCTGTCGATGGGCATTTAGCTTACTTCCATGACCTAGCTATTGTAAATAGTGCTGCAATGAATTTTCACAATATTGATTCTTCCAATCCAAGAACATGGTATATCTCTCCATCTGTTTGTATCATCTTTAATTACTTTCATCAATGTCTTATAGTTTTCAGCATACAGGTCTTTTACCTCCTTAGGTAGGTTTATTCCAAGGTATTGTATTCTTTTTGTTGCAATGGTAAATGGGAGTGTTTCCTTAATTTCTCTTTCAGATTTTTCATCATTAGTGTATAGGAATGCAAGAGATTTCTGTGCATTAATTTTGTATCATGCAACTTTACCAAATTCATTGATTAACATTAGTAGTTTTCTGGTGGCATCTTTAGGATTCTCTATGTATAGTATTATGTCATTTGCAAACAGTGACAATTTTACTTCTTCTTTTCCAATTTGTATTCCTTTTATTTCTTTTTCTTCTTGATTGCCGTGGCTAGGACCTCCAAAACTATGTTGAATAATAGTGGTGAGAGTGGACATCCTTGTCTTGTTCCTGATCTTAGAGGAAATGCATTCAGTTTTTTACCATTGAGAATGATGTTTGCTGCGGGTTTGTCATATATCGCCTTTATTACATTGAGGTAGGTTCTCTCTGTGCCCACTTTCTGGAGAGTTTTTGTCGTAAATCGGTGTTGAATTTTGTCAAAAGCTTTTTCTGTATCTACTGAGATGATCATATGGTTTTTATTCTTCAGTTTGTTAATATGGTGTATCACATTGATTGATTTGTGTATATTGAAGAATCCTTGCACCCCTGGGATAAAGCCCACTTGATCATGGTGTATGATCCTTTTAAAGTGTTGTTGGGGGCTTCCCTGGTGGCGCAGTGGTTGAGAGTTCACCTGCCGATGCAGGGGACACGGGTTCGTGCCCCGGTCTGGGAAGATCCCACATGCCACGGAGCAGTTAGGCCCGTGAGCCATGGCCGCTGAACCTGCGTGTCCAGAACCTGTGCTCGACAATGGGAGAGGCCACAACAGTGAGAGGCCCGCGTACCACAAAAAAAAATAAAAATAAAAGTGTTGTTGGATTCTGTTTCCTAGTATTTTGTTGAGGATTTTTGTATCTACATTTATCAGCGATATTGGTCTGTACTTTTCTTTTTTTGTAGTATCTTTGTCTGGTTTTGGTATCAGGGTGATGGTGGCCTCATAGAATGAGTTTGGGAGTGTTCCTTCCTTTGAAATTTTTTGGAAGAGTTTGAGAAGGATGGGTGTTAGCTCTTCTCTAAATGTTTGATAGAATTCACCTGTGAAGCCATCTGGTCCTGGACTTTTGTTTGTTGGAAGATTTTTAATCACAGTTTCAATTTCATTACTTGGTATTGGCCTGTTCATATTTTCTATTTCTTCCTGGTTCAGTCTTGGAAGGTTATACCTTTCTAAGAATTTGTCCATTTTATTGGCATAGAGTTGCTTGTAGTAGTCTCTTAGGATGCCTTGTATTTCTGCGGTGTCTGTTGTAACATCTCCTTTTTTATTTCTAATTTTATTGATTTGATTCTTCTCCCTCTTTTTCTTGATGAGTCTGGCTAATGGTTTATCAATTTTGTTTATCTTCTCAAAGAACCAGCTTTTAGTTTTATTGATCTTTGCTATTGTTTTCTTTGTTTCTATTTCATTTATTTCTGCTCTGATCTTTATGATGTCTTTCCTTCTACTGACTTTGGGTTTTGTTTGTTCTTTTTTCTCTAGTTCTTTTAGGTGTAAGGTTAGACTGTTTATTTGAGATGTTTGTTGTTTCTTGAGGTACGATTGTATTGCTATAAACTTCCCTCCTAGAACTGGTTTTGCTGCATCCCATAGGTTTTGGGCCATCGTCTTTTCATTGTCATTTGTCCCTAGGTATTTTTGGATTTCCTCTTTGATTTCTTCAGTGAACTCTTGGTTATTTAGTAACATATTGTTTAGCCCTCATGTGTTTGTGTTTTTTACGTTTTTTCCCCTGTAATTGATTTTTCATCTCATAGCACTGTGGTCAGAAAAGATGCTTGATATGATTTCAATTTTCTTAAATTTACTGAGGCTTGATTTGTGACCCAAGATGTGATCTATCCTGGAGAATGTTCCGTGTGCACTTGAGGAGAAAGTGTAATCTGCTGTTTTTGGATGGAATGTCTTCTAAATATCAACTCAATCTATCTGGTCTATTGTGTCATTAAGCTTGTGTTTCCTTATTAATTTTCTGTCTGGATGATCTGTCCATTGGTGTAAGTGAGGTGTTAAAGTCCTCCACTATTACTGTGTTACTGTCAATTTCCTCTTTTATAGCTGATAGCAGATGCTTTATGTATTGAGGTGCTCCTATGTTGGGTGCATATATAATTGTTATATCTTCTTCTTGGATTGACCCCTTGATCATTATGTAGTGTCCTTCTTTGTCTCTTGTAACATTCTTTAGTTTAAAGTCTATTTTATCTGATATGAGTATTCCTACTCCAGCTTTCTTTTGATTTCCATTTGTGTGGTATATCTTTTTCCATCCCCTCACTTTCAGTCTGTATGTGTCCCTAGGTCTGAAGTGGGTCTCTTGTCAACAGCATATATACGGGTCTTGTTTTCGTGTCTATTCAGCAAGCTTGTGTCTTTTGGTTGGAGCGTTTAATGCATTCATGCTTAAGGTAATTATCAATATGTATGTTCCTCTTACCATTTTCTTAATTGTTTTGGGTTTGTTTTCGTAGGTCCTTTTCTTCTCTTGTGTTTCTCAGTTAGAGAAGTTCCTTTAGCATTTGCTATAGAGCTGGTTTGGTGGTGCTGAATTCTCTTGGCTTTTGCTTGTCTGTAAAGCTTTGGATTTCTCCATCGAATCTGAATGAGATCCTTGCTGGGTAGAGTAATCTTGGTTGTGGTTCTTCCCTTTCATCACTTTAAATATGTCCTGCCACTCCCTTCTGGCTTGTAGAGTTTCTGCTGAGAAATCAGCTGTTAACCTTATGGGAGTTCCCTTGTATGTTATTTGTCATTTTTCCCTTGGTGCTTTTGATAATTTTTCTTTGTCCTTAATTTTCGCCAATTTGACTACTAGGTGTCTCAGCGTGTTTCTCCTTGGGTTATCCTGTATGGGACTCTCTGCGCTTCCTGGACTTAGGTGGCTATTTCCTTTCCCATGTTAGGGAAGTTTTTGACTATAATCTCTTCAAATATTTTCTTGGGTCCTTTGTCTCTCTCTTCTCCTTCTGGGACCCCTATAATGCGAATGTTGTTGCGTTTAATGTTGTCCTAGAGGTCTCTTAGGCTGTCTTCATTACTTTTCATTCCTTTTTCTTTATTCTGTTCCCCAGCAGCAAATTCCACCATTCTGTCTTCCAGGTCACTTATCCGTTCTTCTGCCTCAGTTATTCTGCTATTGATTCTTTCTAGTGAATTTTTCATTTCAGTTATTGTATTGTTCATCTCTGTTTTTTTGTTCTTTAATTCTTCTAGGTCTTTGTTAAACATTTCTTGCATCTACTCGATCTTTGCCTCCATTCTTTTTCCGAGGCCCTGGATCATCTTCACTATCGTTAATCTGAATTCTTTTTCTGGAAGGTTTCCTATCTCCACTTCATTTAGTTGCTTTTCTGGGGTCTTATCTTGTTCCTTCATCTGGTACATAGCTCTCTGCCTTTTCATCTCGTCTATCTTTCTGTGAATGTGGTTTTAGTTCCACAGGCTGCAGGACTGTAGTTCTTCTTGCTTCTGCTGTCTGCCTTCTGGTGGATGAGGCTATCTAAGAGGCTTGTGCAAGTTTCCTGATGGTAGGGACTGGTGGTGGGTAGAGATGACTGTTGCTCTGGTGGGCAGAGCTCAGCAAAACTTTAATCTGCTTGTCTGCTGATGGGTGGGGCTGGGTTCCCTCCCTGTTGGTTGTTTGGCCTGAGGTGGCCCAACACTGGAGCCTACCCAGGCTCTTTGGTGGGGCTAATGGCGGACTCTGGGAGGGCTCACATCAAGGAGTACTTCCAGGAACTTCTGCTGCCAGTGTCCTTGTCCTCATGGTGAGACACAGCCACCCCCTGCCTCTGCAGGAGACCCTCCAACACTAGCAGGTAGGTCTGGTTCAGTCTTCCCTGGGGTCACTGCTCCTTCCCCTGGGTCCTGATGCACACACTACTTTGTGTGTGCCCTCAAGAGTGGACTCTCTGTTTCCTCCGGTCCTGTTGAAGTCCTGCAATCAAATCCTGCTAGGCTTCAAAGTCTGATTCTCTAGGCATTCCTCCTCCCGTTTACGGACCCCCAGGTTGGGAAGTGGGGCTCAGAACCTTCACTCCAGTGGGTGGACTTCTGTGGTATAAGTGTTCTCCAGTCTGTGAGTCACCCACCCAGCAGTTATGGGATTTGATTTTATTGTGATTGCGCCCCTCCTACCGTCTTATTGTGGCTTCTCCTTTGTCTTTGGACGTGGGGTATCTTTTTTGGTGAGTTCCAGTGTCTTCCTGTCGATGATTGTTCAGCAGTTAGTTCTGTTCTTCCCATTTTTTATTGGGCATCTTTAAGATGAAAGTTCAGAGGGGACAGGACAAAGACTCAGAGTCTGTTCCTCAAGCTGGCCCCAAGAACTAAGAAGTTCAGGAGGTTTTGTTAGGGTGGAAAAAGTTTTCCTCAACCCTCTGAGGGTCCCTGGCTGGGTCTAAAAGTTAAATCAACAAATACAGATTAACAAGAAAAGAGAAAATGAATATATTAATGTAAGTTTTTGCATGACACATGGGGCTTCATAAAGAAATGAAGACCCATGGAGACATTAAAACCTGAGTATTTTTATGTTGGGTTTGATGAAGAGTGGATAGTCATGGAGAAATGTGATCGGTCAAAGAGTATGAGATAAGTGTAGTAAAGTGGGGAAATTTAGCAAGTCCTGTTTGTTAAATTCTTCTTGGCTTCCCTGTTCCAGGAAAGAAGGAGAGAGGGAGAAAGGTCAGAGTGACCTTTATGCTTCTGTTGTGGTCTTCAACTCCTTCAACTTAAAATATTCAACATGCCAAGGTGCCGTATTTTGGGGTAATGTGTCCTGAACCCCAGCAGTTTCTTCTTGACCACCATCCTTTGGGTAAACTATGCTTCAGGTAAGTTTTCAAAACCTTATAAGAAATTTTCTCACTCTTGCTATTTTGTCTGTGAGATTCTGATTCTGGGAGAGATCTTCTCTTCAAACTTTCTGTTTGGGAACTGGAAATCCATCAAATTTTCCAATGGCAATGGCCCAGCCATTTAGATGGGGACCTAGGTCATGAGGAGCACAGTGACACTTATAACCAACTGTTTCCAGCCTCTCATGTGTTTGTCTCAGTCTAAATGTAATGATTCAACCTTCCAGGCTGTACTCCTGCTTCTTACATGTACTTATACAAAGTCCAAATTCATGAACTTACTTTGTAAATGTCATAATTTCACCATAATTTCTTCCATTTACCTCTGTTTCTATCTCTTTTTCACCCACTCTACTTCTCTCCTTGCTGGCCGGAAACCCTCAAATCTCCTTAAAGTTAAACCCTTTTCAGAACAGCAAAAATCCCCAACTTTTAGTTCCTGATCTCAACCTGAGCTGACAGCCATTGTAAAAAGACTTTGCAAAGTCTAGACAAGATATAGTGAAATTTGCAGAGGAATTTAGAGTAGTTTTGGTTGTGCATAATCTAGGGCTCCCAAATCCACACCCAATATTTAATTTGTTAGTGGGGACCTCAGCTGCAAACAAACAGATGGAGAAGGCAGAATGGGAAGACTCTGAGGATGACTTAAAAGATCTAGAACTGAAAAAAGCGAAAAGTAAATAACAATAAGGTGGATTTAAATTTTAAAAAAAAGATCTAGAACTGCATCGGAAGCTCTGATTCAGTCCTATAAGTAAAGAAAGAATGAGTGCATCTGAAACTTCAAGGATAAGCTTTTCAGCACCTTTAGACATCATTCAGGAGTAGATCCTGAAGCAGAGGTGACTCTAGCTCTCTCCTCACTTTTTGTGAATAGCCTTAAGCCAGAAATAGGGGATTTAATATGCAACCAAAATCTAGAATGGGAAAGAGTCCTGTTGCCAGATCATCAATACCTCACTGTATATTAAAAAAGAGTTTGAGAACAAAAACAGAATAAGATTTGCCATGTTAGTGTTCTCCATTTTCTCCATTACTACAGTAAGCAATATACTCATCTTTCCACGTCAACAGGTCATTTGGGTTGTATTTGCAGTACACTCAACTCCACTTTGTAAGAGAATGTCATTAGTTCTCTCAACTTTCCCTCCATCTCTCCTCTCACTTTCCACTTCCCAACTTCTATCAGCCACGCCTTTGTTTTTTACATTTTTCCAAGGCCAACAATATTTACGGTCTTTTCTATAATGATGACTGTCTTTTATTATTTGTCTATTGGTGTATTCTAAACACTGAATATCAACTGCTGAAGGTCATATCAACTCTTAGTTTGCTCGTATTTGAATCATGACTTTCTCATTTGGTTCGCTCCTTTCTCCTCACTTTTCCTCTCCACCTCAGAGTTTCTAAAAGACCTTTCTTCAGTTTTTGCTAAAATCTCCACATTCTGCCTGTTTCATCAAATTGCCATTTTCTCCCCTGAAACTATCCTCTTGGAGTCCTCCATCTTCTAATGGCTCCAATCTGGACCACCTGCTCTGTAAATTTGCTACACAGCTGGTGCTTTTTGGAGTTTCATGTCGGAAAAAGCTTTTGAAAAAATTCAACATCCATTTATGATAAAAACTCTCAACAAAGTGGGTATAGAAAGAACATACCTCAACATAATAAAAGGTCATATATGACAAACCCACAGCTAACAATACTCAACAGTGAAAAGCTGAAAGCTTTTCCTCTAAGATCAAGAACAAGACAAGGATGCCCACTCTCCCCTCTTCTATTCAACATAGTACTGAAAGTCCTAGCCACAGCAAGCAGACAAGAGAAAGAAATAAAAGGCATCTAAATCAGATGAGAAAAAGTAAAACTATTGCTATTTCCAGATGACATGATAATATATACAGAAAGTCCTAAAGATGCCACCAAAAAAACTATTAGAACTAATAAGTGAATTCAATAAAGTTGCAGGATACAAAATTAATCTACAGAAACCTGTTGCATTTCTATATACTAATAACCTGTCAGAAAGAGAAATGAAGAAAATAATCACATTTACAACTGCATCATAAAGAATAAAATATCTAGGAATAAATTTAACCAAGGAGGCAAAAGACCGATACTTGGAAAATTGTAAGACATGAAAATGTTCTTTCATCAGAAAGAACATGAAAGACATGAAAATGACACAAATAAATGCTCATGAATTGGAAGAATTAATATTGTCAAAATGTCCATACTACCTAAAGCAATCTACCGATGCAATGCAATCCCTATCGAAATACCCATGGCATTTTCACAGAAGTAGAACAAATAATCCTAAAATTTGTATGAAGTTATATACATTTTGGATTAGCAACTTCTGTGTTCTTTTTTAAGTTGTATAAACACTGAGACTACAAAAATGATGGGCAAATACACTTTGACCTGCCATTTTGCAGAAAGAAACCCCCAAATATTTTGAGATTTTCTATTTTTTAAGCCCTAAAGCTCCAAATATATCTAGTACAGGTTTTTAAAAAAGATCTTGAGTTCAATCTTAGTACTCAAATAGATAATTCATGTTCTTTTGGTTCCGTGATATTTCCACTCATATAAATAAGGAATTAATTTTACAGAGCTACAAATGGCCATTTCATAAAATGACACACTATCTAGTAAATTCAGATCGTTAAAACTTTCAACTGAATAAAGCATGAGAAGTTTACCTAATATAGCATTTGTGAAATAAGAACAGAAGCCTTAAGCTTCTGATCCTTAGAGCTAAGCTGGCTCTACTAAAACCTGAATGAAAGAGCACTGGAATTGGAATCAAAAGACCCAGTTCAAGAATCATCTTAGCCATGTGGCTTTAGGAAAGTCGAAACCTTTCTGAGACTCAGTTTCTTCATTTGTAAAATGGGGTGGGGATAAAGATAAAATGCTTGTATGTCTGAAAGGATTTTTAAGAGAGTGAGACAAAAACTCAGTTAAAATAATTTATTTTGAAATTATTAGAGATTCTTAGGAAGTTGTAAAGATAGTACAGATTGGTCTCATGTACCCTTCACCGAGTTTTCCTTAATGGTTACATCTTAATGTAATGATAATACAATATCAAAACAAGGAATTTGACATAAGTATAATGTGTATAGCTATATGTCATTCTATCTCATGTGTACAATACTGCAACCACCACCACAATCAAGAGACAGAACTGTTCCACCACAAAGATCTCCCTCATGCTACCTCTGCATAGTCTCACCCACCTCACAACCTCCCAGCATCTCTAGTCCCTGGCAGTCATGAATCTGTTCTCCATCTCTGTAATTTTGCTATTTCAAGGATGTTATATAAATAGAATCATATATTATTTGACCTCTTGACACTGGCTTTTCTCACTCAGCATATCGCCCTTGAAATCCATTCAAGTTGTTGGATGCATCAGTAGTTCATTATTTATTTATTTATTTTTATTTATGAGTAGTATTCCATGGTATGGCTGTCTCACAGTTTAACCATTCACCTATTGGGAGACATTTTGGTTGTTAACAGGTTGTTAACTATTACTAATGAAGCTGCTATGAACAACAGTATATAAGTTTTAAGTTTTCATTTCTCTGGGATAAACGCTTAGGAGTATGATTGCTGGGTTTCATGGGAAGTGTGTACTTAGTTTTCAAAAATACTGCCAACTTTTCTTCCGGAGTGGCTGTACCATTTCACAGCAAGGTGTGAGAGATCCAGTTTCTCTGCATCCTCAGCAGCAATATAAAGCAATTGAAACTGTAAAAGGTAGACAAATCTGAGGTAGCTTGTTAATATTCACAGAACTGCAGAAATACCAATTTTCTCTCTTCTAAGCTTCTGAAACTTCTATGTATTGGGCCATTCTCTTAGGCTAACCAACAGGAAAAACAGAATGATAGGAGACTGTGTGGTTATGTTGAAACCAGGTGGATAATGGGACGATATATCCTGCTGAGTAGAGCCAGGAAGTGGGAGGTAGAGAAGAGTGCAATTCAGATCCTGGGCTGATAGTATGACAGGCACGGTGACCTTAAATCATTCACATTAGATCCATTTGCAGCTCTCAGACTCCCAGCCATGATAAAAGCATTATAATCTCAGGTGGGGGCAGAATAGCTAGACTAGCTTTTTGGTTTTGTTTTTGTCTTTTTCCCCCTCTCAGATGTGAACAGGAAAGGCATGAAGAAAATAATTTAGGTGACATTTCCCATTATAGTGTGTCCTACTTAAATTAACTCAACACAAACCTATAAGTATAATGTTTGTCATGGTAGAGTCATACACTAGGCTATTTTAGCATACTAGGTCAAATGGATTTATAGGTTATTGGTATGAGGTTAATTTAGAAAATAAAATGTTAACAAAATAATTACAGGTACTTAGGCTGGGGACTAGAGCTATCTGGAGGCATTTTTAGTCACTTATCTGTTGACTGAGTTGGCTGTTGGCTGAGACCTCAGATGGGCCAGTGGTTGGAGCACTTCCATGTGGCTTCTCCACGTGGTTTCTCTGTTTAGGCTAGCTTGGGCTTCCTCACAGCCTGGAGTCTGGGATACAAGAGTAAGTGTTCTAAGAAGTAATCAGAGCGCCTAGTATTTTAGTGATCTAGTCTTGTTAGTCACGTGGTGTATCTTCCACTGTACTCCATCAGTGGAGGCAGTCACAGTGGTGTGCCCAGATAAAAAGAGCGAACACTGTGCCCTCTACTCTATGGGTGGAATGTCAAGGTCACAGTATAAGAAGAACATGTGGGATGGATGATATTGTGGTAGTTTAGAAAATAATAAGGCTCAAGCATACATTTAGGGTTTTAGTTGAGTGAATTTTCATTGACCTAAATCCATATGGGAGAAGCTCTATTTCTGAGTAGAAGTAGCTCTCTTTTTCTCAACTGTCTGATTTTGTTGTGGTTGGGAACTTGAGGGGCTGGAGAAAGTAGCCCTTAGATGGGCCTGATGGCACTTCTTCTAATAAGGCTGAGCAGGCCTCTCACCCTAAAACAGCTTTCTGAGGACAGGAATTCTTAGGGCGAGGTGTAGTGGCTTCCCTAACCCTGTTCTCAAGGGAATCAACCAGTGTAAGCAGGTTTTGTTATGGACTAGTAGAATTAATAGGACCTCTTAAACCTGAGAAATGGAGATGGGGAAAAGTTATAAAGTATTGCTTATCCCAAACTCACTCTTGTGTATAGAGCTGAGCAGAAAGAAAAGATTTTAGAGTAAAAATTCAAATTTGTAAAGGTCCTATTTAAGTGAGCTTGACAAACTGTTCTACAAAGTCAGTTAATGTCTTGTAAGCAGTCAATAATCCAGGAATTTCCCATTAATTGAATGTTGCCCATATGAGGTGCTCAGTAAAACACTGAGGATAAATTAGTTTTTAAACTACTTCAATATAAAATTGAGGAACATGAGAAGAAAGCAAAACAAGTCTTGAACTCTCACTGTAGAATGTCTTCCCTCTGCTCCACCACCACCACCCACCACACATGTGTATACTACCTGGAGAACTCTTGAAGCCCTTAACACTCAGTTTGATGTCACCTCTTATAGAGTTTCTCTATGCCCATATAGGGCTAGTTAACCCTTCCTCAATGCTCCTGCAGCTCTCTGTACATTCTTATATTGCAGCACTAACCATACTGAATGATAATAAGTTGTTTGTCTGTCTGTCTTTGCCACCAGACTGAGAGAGTTTTGAGGGCAGAAATTATAACATTCATCTTTGTGATTCATTACTTAGCATAGTGCCTGGAATATAAGAGGAACTGAATGAATGAAGAATTTAAAAAATGGAAAGTATAAAGGTCGGAAAAGGGGTATTCTCTGGTGGCGCAGTGGTTGAGAGTCCGCCTGCCAATGCAGGGGACACGGGTTCGTGGCCCGGTCCGGGAGGATCCCACATGCCTCGGAGCGGCTGGGCCCGTGAGCCATGGCCGCTGAGCCTGTGCGTCCGGAGCCTGTGCTCCACAACGGGAGAGGCCACAACAGTGAGAGGCCCACGTACCACAAAAAAAAAAAAAGGGCGGAAAGGCAGGCAGCTAAGAAAAAGAATGGATGGATAGGTTGATGGGATATTTTAGCTCTCTAAACAAAGTTTAGATCTCTAATATATGAGTAAATTATATAAGAAGTCTCTAGAAGTCTTAATGATTCAGGGTATAGGGTCAACTGGTTTTGTTTTACGTGTACATATTTATCTTATATTTCATACACCTTTCTGGTGAAAAAGAGGTAAATCCAGACAATATGTCATTACTATGTTAAATGCTCTTATACAGCATTGTTATAATTGTTTGCTTATTATTTTCTTCTTTTCATGTTCTAGCTATTTTTTTATATTAAAATATTTTCAACATTTAAAAACAAAATGTGTGTCGGGTGCCCCAAGATCTCAACAGTAGTTTGTAAAAGTCAGTCTTTTCTCATACAGATGGCCAGTAGGCACGTGAAAAGATGCTCAACATCACTAATTATTAGAGAAATGCAAATCAAAACTACAATAAGGTACCACCTCACACTGGTCAGAATGGCCATCATTAACAAGTCTACAAATAAGAAATGCTGGAGAGGGTGTGGAGAAAAGGGAACCCTCCTGCACTGTTGGTGGGAATGTAAGTTGGTACAACCACTATGGAAAACAGTATGAAGGTTCCTCAGAAAACTAAAAATAGAATTACCATATGATCCAGCAATCCCACTTCTGGGAATATACATGGACAAAACTATAATTCAAAAAGATACATGCACCCATATGTTCATAGCAGCACTGTTCACAATAGCCAAAACATGGAAACAACCTAAATGTCCATTGACATATGAATGGATAAAGAAGATGTACATATATACAATGGAGTACTACTCAGCCATAAAAAAGAATGAAATAATGCCATGTGCAGTAACATGGATGCAACTAGAGATTATCATACTAAGTGAAGTAAGTCAGAAAGAGAAAGACAAATACCACGATATCACTTATATGTGGAATCTAAAATATGGCACAAATGAACCTATCTATGAAACAGAAACAGACTCACAGACATAGAGAACAGACTTGTGATTGCCAAGGGGGAGGGAGGTGGGGGAGGGAAGGACTGGGAGTTTGGGATTAGCAGATATAGACTATTATATATAGGAGGGATAAATAACAAGGTCCTACTGTATAGCACAGGGAACTATATTCAATATCCTGTGATAAATCATAATAGAAAAGAATATTTTTAAAACGTCTATATGTGTATAACTGAGTCAGTTTGCTGTGCAGCAGAGATTGGCACAGCATTGTAAATCAACTAGACTTCAATAAAAAAATAAAATGTAAAAAATCAATCTTTCCTTCTTAATGAACAAAACCAATTTTTACCTTGGGAAATCCATTTTAATTTATTACAACTTAGTGTGGGCTTTAGAACCTCTGTGAGCTCAGAGGTTTGCTAAAAGTTAACCGTTTAATTCCAGTGCTAGGCTTATATAACAGTCTTACAGCAAATTTAGATTTAAAGGATACAATTTTTTACTCTTAGGTTTACATATTTTATTTACAGTAACTATAGTTGTTAGAATACATAAACCATCACTTACCATGGATACAGTTACATCTACTCAGACTTACGCAAAAACATCAGTGGTGTTCCGGTGTAGGATAGTGGGGGCAGTCTGCCCTGGTACAGGCATCCGGGGGGTGCATTATTTACAGAGATTTCAAAAACAGTGATAAAACCAACTAAAAGTCAGTCTGCTTTTTATTATCACCATGTGCCAACAGTTCTAAGCATTGCCATTGATAAAGTACTCTTCCCTGAAGAGTTGAGACAACCACAATTGTTACTGCTGAATTTTAATAATGTATGTGTAAGCTTCAAATTATCACATTTTAATAATTTAACTGTCAGTAAACATTGTATTCTACATGGAAGTTATTCTGAGAGCCATCAATTATTCAGTGGGCTCCCTACACACATGGAGTTGGCAACACATGCTCCTTTTGAGAATCAGTTCAGAACAGTGGGAGCTGTTCGGAATTGTGCAAACTCTTTTTCAGCCAGAACTTCACATCTCCAACCCCTGTGATACTACATATTCCTACATTTAAACTAGAGATTCTAAATAAACAGCAATTGCATGGTGATCTTAAAGATGAAAAAAAACATAACTAGAGTTATTTCAATGCTGTTATTTTATGTGACCACTTGGAGATTTTTGTTTAAAATTTAAACAGTAAAACAAAATACAAGCTGTAAGGTGTACTATTCCTGTTTGATAAATGCAAATTTTAATTTATACTAAAATCTTTTCTGAATCTGAAAAATCTATTTAAATAGAAATTTCTTTAAAATAGAAATATATTCACTCTTTTACATCGGCAACTTTTTAATACTAAAAAAAGAATCAAGAAAATAATGCTATTACTGATTATCACTACTAATAACTGTCATATTGAGGAATGAGGATTTTAAAAAATGATCCTCCTCTGAGTGCCAAAGCACATGGAGCACGCTCCTGTGTGACTTGGCTGGCCGCTAGGGCAGTCCAGGCGGTGTTTGAACCAAGAGAGTTGGTGGTGCCAGTTCATTAGCTCCACGGGCATTTCCTCTTTCAGGCCCTGTTCCTTTCCAGTCCCCATCCCATTTTTCACCAAATACAAGATTCCTTTTCTGAAATTTCACTCAGCACTCATGCTCTATTCTTTTACAGCATGGCTGTCTCTAAAGAATACTTAAATTTTATGGGAACATTTTTTAACAACAGCTTTATTATAATGTAATTCACATATTATAAAATTCACCCATTTAAAATGTACCATCCGATTCTTACTATGTTCACAGAGTTGCACAATCATCACCACAGTTTTAGAACATTTTCATCACCCCAAATAGGAAACCCAATGACTATCAGTAGTCAGTCTTCATTCCCCCCAGCTCATCTTCTCCCTCCTACCTGCCAGCCCCAGGCAATCACTACGCTACTTTCTGTGTCAATAAATTTACCTATTCTGAACATTTTATATAAATGCAATGATACACTATGTGGTCTTTTGTGACTGGCTTCTTTTATTGAGCATAATGTTTTCAAGTTTCATCCATGTTGTAGCATATATAATAATTTTTTCCTTTTATTGCCAAATGATACTCCATTGCATGGACATATAACACTTTATTTATCCATTCAAATACTGATGGGCATTTGAGTTGTTTCCACTTTTTAGCTATCGTGAATAACACTGCTATGAACATCCGTGCACAAGCTTTTGTATAGACACATGTTTTTAATTCTCTTGGATAGATGCCTAGCAGTAGATTTGTTGGGTTGTAGAGTAAGTTTATGTTTATCTTTTAAGGAAACTGCAAAACTGTTTTCCCAAGTCGCTGCACCAATTTTCATTTCCATGAGAAATATATGAGCATTCCAGTTGGTCCACATCTTAACAGAAGCCTTTGGAAGCAGGAAGAGGAAAGGAAGGGTGGAGGAAAGGAACATTTGCTGAGCACTGGGCTATACAAAATATATTAACTCCTAAACCCCAGCAATTTTCAGTGTGCTACCCTGACGACCAAAAAGCCTCAGTGAATCTTCAGCAGTGTAAGGGCCAAAATAAGCACTTTAACACCCCACTTTCCCCAATGGACAGATCATCCAAAATGAAAATAAAAAAGGAAACACAAGCTTTAAATGACACATTAAACAAGAAGGACTTAATTGATAGTTATAGGACCTTCCATCCAAAAACAACAGAATACACTTTCTTCTCAAGTGCTCATGGAACATTCTCCAGGATAGATCATATCTTGGGTAACAAATCAAGCCTTGGTAAATTTAAGAAAATTGAAATTGTATCAAGTATCTTTTCTGACCACAACACTATGAGATTAGATATCAATTACACGAAAAAATCTGTAAAAAAATACAAACACATGGAGGCTAAACAATAAACTACTAAATAACCAAGAGATCACTGAAGAAATTAAAGAGAAAATCCAAAAATACCTAGAAACAAATGACAATGAAAACACGACAACACAAAACCTATGGGATGCACCAAAAGCAGTTTATAGCAATATAATCGTACCTCAAGAAACAAGAAACATCTCAATAAACAACCTAACCTTACACCTAAAGCAATTAGAGAAAGAAGAACAAAAATCTCCCCAAAGTTAGCAGAAGGAAAGAAATCATAAAGATCACATCAGAAATAAATGAAAAAGAAATGAAGGAAACAATAGCAAAGATCAATAAAACTAAAAGATGGTTCTCTGAGAAGATAAACAAAATTGATAAACCATTAGGCAGACTCATCAGGAAAAAAAGAAAGAAGACTCAAGTCAACAGAATTAGAAAAGAAAATGGGGAACTGATGCTGAAGAAATACAAAGGATCATGAGAGATTACTACAAGCAACTATATGCCAATAATGGTCAACCTGGAAGAAATGGACAAATTCTTAGAAAAGCACAACCTTCCGAGACTGAACCAGGAAGAAATAGCAAATATAAACAGACCAATCACAAGCACTGAAATTGAAACTGTGATTAAAAATCTTCCAACAAACAAAAGCCCAGGACCAGATGGATTCACAGGCACATTCCTTCAAACATTTAGAGAAGAGCTAACACCTATCCTTCTCAAACTCTTCCAAAATATAGCAGAGGGAGGAACACCCCCAAAATCATTCTACAAGGCCACCATCACCCTGGTACCAAAACCAGACAAAGATGTCACACACACACAAAAAAATTACAGGCAAACATCACTGATGAACAGGGATGTAAAAATCCTCAACAAAATACTAGCAAACAGAATCCAGCAGCACATTAAAAGGATCATACACCATGATCAAGTGGGGTTTATCCCAGGAATGCAAGAACTCTTCAATATATGAAAATCAATCAATGTGATACACCATATTAACAAATTGAAGGAGAAAAACCATATGATCATCTCAATAGATGCAGAAAAAGCTTT